>NW_006203845.1:251143-258964 GCF_000334495.1 Tupaia belangeri chinensis | reverse complement strand
CTTACAGTTCTCGCTGGCTCTAGAATTTTCTCCTAACCTTTAACTGGCAGGATGTGTGTGCTATGAACCATTTTGCCTACAACTTTCCATCCACTATTGACTTCCGACCTGTTTTAAAACAGGGTAATATATATTGTCACAGTATTCATTTGCCCTTTGTTTCTACATAGTTCTGAGAACATTATTTTCTACTAATCCCCTTCTGCTTATTGGGACTGGTTTAATCTGCTAAAATATCATCATTCTCAAATGATTGAAATAGCTTTTGAGTGAGGAGGGACTTCTGAAGGATGATATTTGTGCGAAGAGGAAATTGATTGACCATTTCTGGAAGCAGGAAACTATGATGATTAGATTCTATTTTTTGCTTCTGTTTCTGAAATTGATAATTTAACAAATTAAACTAAGTAATTTTTCAAGACACGCAGTAAATCAAAATATATAAACAATTAAGTGGCTAGAAAAAATAATAGTTAACTCAGTTAAAGACATATAGGAAGCTTCTAATTAAAAATAAAATTATTTTCAATATAACATAGTATTAATTAGCTCCTTTGTCCCATTACAGAATATTTTTGATGAATGGCCAAGAATATCTTTCATAACATTTAAATTGATTTTTAAAGACTCTGTTAAGTCCCATTTTATTTTTATAGAATATTATTCAACCAACACACTTCTCTTTTATTTTCGTTGCTGTGGTAACAAAAAATCAGGTCTGAATTAACACACTAGGTAGTCAAATTAGTCAACATTTCATAAAAGGCAATACTCCTTATTCTATTTTCCTCGAGTCTTTCTCTAGTAAACTTAGGTAAATTTAGCTCATCAGTGAGTGGTAAGTTTGAAGCAGTTTTCTCCTGGACACAATAGAACAAGATATTCTCAGAAAGAGCACTGTTTGACACATTAAGACATTTGATAACATTAAGGCAGACTTAGAAGTAGTCATGAATCCCACAGTCAGGATAAGTCTTCCGGGACTAGCTGTTAGCATAATGGCTATGTCATTGGACTCCTATGTAGCTGACCACGGTTCAAGTCCCGTACCCAGTGGCTTAAACTCATGCTGGGCATGTGTGCGTGCATGCCCAAGATCCTGAGAGGGGAATGGACTGTGACGTGGCCATCCCCCCAGGAGTTGATTTCTCACTTTCTGTCTCTCTCTATCTGTCTGGCGAGTGCACATGCACAAAAACCTCTCCAAAAAAAATAAATAAATAAAAAGGATAACGGATAACTCTTCCCTCCTTCAGGATAAGACTATACTGAATTGGGCTTGTCGTGGTTTCCTCTGAAATGATAGGTGGATGGGGGAAGGGCTAGATACAGATTTTTTTCTTTCTTAACATATGAGTAGGATAGTGTCTGTTATAATATCTTTGAATTACTTAAATAATTGAAACCTGATCATTAAATTTACAATTTAACATATGAAAGTGTGCCCTTGAAAAATTCCTACTCAAATCAGGAGGTAGTATAGCACTTTTATTTTATCACATCTATCACCTATGAGTGGGATACATACAAGATATACACACCTGCTGATGGTCATTCAGCCATAATCATTTTTGAGAATGTTTTGTCCAGTTCACAATGATTACTTTTGGAGTTCTAAAGTTTACCTGACTAGGTGATACCAGACCCTGCTCATTTTCTTGCTTAAAGGAAGATACACAAAGATCCTCATAGTACTAG
This sequence comes from Tupaia belangeri chinensis, assembly GCF_000334495.1. Lineage (NCBI taxonomy): Eukaryota > Metazoa > Chordata > Mammalia > Scandentia > Tupaiidae > Tupaia > Tupaia belangeri. Next base: position 257,266 of record NW_006203845.1, on the reverse strand, counting down.
AACTCTGTGTACTGTCAGAACATAACAAATTAGTATATTATATCCTTGAAAACATTTTATAATAAATAAAATGTTAATAGTATATTAAAAACAATCTTTAAATTGTGAACTGTACAAACATTCTCTGTTATCATTACTGATGTATTACTACCACTGCTACTTCTAGTTACTACTAATTAAGAGGATCCTAATCTGATCCCAAACTTTGAGCTGTAAAAAGGGAAGATTAAATTAAAATTAGGATGTAATTGAATTTTGTAATTTAACCAGTTAGAAAAACAGATATAATCTAAAGGATTTCAGTTTAGTTTTATAATATAGTATACTGACATATTTCGGAGGGAGCGATCACTTCATATTTCCAGTCATCAGAGAAAACAATCTTGGAAAATATCATTATCGTATCTTTTAATTGCCCCAAGATAATATTATCATGTCACCATTAGTTAATTTATCTTTGTGTATGATTTTAAAATATATTTTAATGTATTGGATTATGTATATCAAATGTCCAAGGAATATTAAAGACATTTTAAAATTCATTTAACCGCATTTTTTTTCAAGTTTGTGGGACTGAAAGTATCATTTCCCAAATTACGTATTAAAAATACCAATCATTTTTGAGACTGTAAATTGAGTTTATCAGAAAAGATACTCTTCTATAAATGAAAATTTTTTAAAAATGGCATAAAAGCTTAAATTACTTTGCAAACATTTTACTTTTCAAGAACACTCTACAATGGAGATTTTTAAATTAAAAGATTTAAATGCACTTACAACCGATTATTAAAATCAAATCAACAACTATTTATAAAATAAATAATTACTCTGTTTCAAAAATACTTTTTAGAGTTTCATGTGTGAGTTCTAAAAAATAAGGCAAAACATAATTTCTTCAGAAAAAAAGAACTTGCAGACACTTTAATGTGATTTCTTAAAGTACAGAAATGGTGAAAAACAATGTTTTCATTATTTGCTTACAAATGCAGATTCAATTTGTATTTTTTCATTGTAATATATCTTTCTAATGCTTTATATTTTTCTCTGATTGTCCCTGTGTCTTAGAATTTAAGAACAAATTGCCATAGAATCATGCTAAGTATAATTTTTGTTAAATTTATAACCTATAGGATTATTAGACACTATCATAATTTGAGGATTCAGTCACATGTTCTTTTAAGTAGAGAAGCCATCGCTGAAGATTTCACCTACAATGTATAGTCATGCTTTATTGTAGTTTATATGGAACCTGTAAACTGAGCATATCAGGGAAGTGTTTCACTGTGTTTAGTATCCTTAGATTCTAGATAACACTTTTATATGCAAATAAAACCATTGCAGGGTATTGAAAAAATGTTTAAAAAAATGACATGATTATGTTTTCAATATGATTTTTTGAGCATTTGTTTTAAATTTTCAGTCATTGAAATGTATACTATAAACACAGAAGCATAAAAGTCATTTAAAAGTTCAGTGCAGTGGGAACAGCAGTTGGCGTGATGGCTATGTTGATGGACTCCCATGTAGTCAACCACTGTTTGAGTCCCAGACCCAGTGGCTTAAGCTCACGCTGGGCGCCTGTGTGTGCATGCCCAAAATTCTGAGAGGAGTATAGAGGAGAAAGGATTGCGGTGTGGCCATCCTCCCTGAGGGGTGATTTCTCGCTTTCTGTCTCTCTGTCTCTTTCTGTGTTTCTGGAGAGTGCACGTTCCCTATCACAAAAATCTCTCTCTCAAAAAAAAAAAAAAAGAAGTTCAATGTGGCTAGTTATCTAAAATATGTAAGAATGTTTTAAGAGTAGATTCCAGTTGAAATTTTTTAAAAATTGCCTTTGATATATATACTGCCATTTGTTTCTGTCTGTATTTAAAAAACAAAATTGAATATATAGCCTTCCTGATAAAATCACTGGGTTTACGTTGCTGTAAGAATAGAAGCAAGGGAAGAAAAGAGAGGATTCTTGGACAGAGGTAAGGATGAAGTGATTGTGTGAACACAACTCCATGTCACATACAAGCTAGGTACTCTTGGACAAGCAGGAAAGGACATGACAATCAACTTAGAAAGGGATAAGATTATTCTTTTAGGTTTTTTTTTAGAATCCAGTTATATACAGCATGAATATTCACTGCCTAGTTACCTCTTTAAGATAGCTCTCCAAAACTTCCAAGACGATCAAACTTCCATTGAGAAATGCGCAGGTAAATGAGATATTAACTGATTAAAAAAAAAAGTATTTATTTTTTCTTTTTCCCAACAGTACATATTAGCAGCTTAAATGGAGAAGAAAAGCAGAAAGTTAGAGTTTTTATAGTTTTTTATAGTTTTTTACTATCTACCTCACCTTTCTTTCTTTGCAACTCCTTACTTTTCTCTCATATATGTTTGTATCTGTGTGCTTTATAACTATATACAAAAACATATGTGCATATATATAATATATATTTTATATATATATATTATATATATAAATATTATACAAACATAGCACATTATATTTTCTGTTGGATTTGTTTTACATAACAATTCCCTGGCAATTGCCAAGACATGTGATCAATGTAAATGTCCAAGAATAGATGAATGGACTGAAAAAGTATGCCACATATACATTATGGAATACTATTCAGCCATAAAAAGAAATTGAGACCCTCCATTTGACAGAAAATAGATGAACATGGAAGATTAAATGCTAAGTGAAACAAGCATATATTCTCAGGGTTAGCAAGTGGGATAGTGGTTAAGGCACTCCCATATAGTCAATCATGGTTTGAGCCCCAGACCCCATTTCTTGAAATTCACATTTTACATTCCAAAAATCCTGAGAGGAGAATGGAAGAAAAGGGATTGCGGTGTGGCCACCCACCTGGGGATGATTTCTCACTTTCTGTTCCTCTGTCTCTTTGGCGAGTGCAAGTGCCATCTGGCAAAAATCTTTTTCAGAAATAAATAAATAAAAGTAAATAAAGACTAGTCTCATGTGGTATCACTCCTGCTGCATTCTCTTCACTGAAAGTCATTAAATCTCCATCATTTTCAAAAGAACAGGAAGTAACCTCCAAAGTTTAATGGGAACAGTGCAAAAAATCTGTAGAAAGATTTTAAAACCACTATGGTCACTATATTGTTAACTTATTTAGGATTACTTGGTACCTTATAAGATCTATCATGTCATGACAATATAGTTTTTTTGCTTTTGGGTTTTTTTTTGTTTGTATGTTTTTATTTTTTCCCTACCTACAAGTTATGTGTGGAGCACCCCCGCCCATCGCCCTCAGCGCCTATTTCAAAATGGCGCTCAACGGAAGCCCGCTGAGCACTCAAAGCAGTAAACAACCTTAAGGAAGTAAGGCAGTGGGGAGTGTGGAGAGCATGGGAACACCGCATGCAACCAATCCTCTTTCGAGGACTGGCTTCCGTGCATGTGGACAATGATCTGATTGTCTAGGGGCCCCTTATAAGGCCCTGGGGAAAGGGAAAGGGGGAAGAACTTCTGTAACATAACCTGGGGAAATAAAGTGCTGAAGAGAAGACCGTCTCCGGAGTCGTCAGTTGCGTGACAGTTATGGACAACAGAAAAGTGTTTATGGCTTCTGCTTAGCTAGATTCCTCAAAACATTAGCTTTGATGCTTATAGAATTTTTGCTGATTTGACTTAATCTTTAAGAATGTTTTAATGCCATTGCAGAGTGACCTCAATTATGCTAGTAAAACATTTTTAGAGCTGTAAGAGACTTAAATTTTATAGAGATACTGAAGAATAAAAAGAGGATAAGGAGCATTGCACTTTAGATCTGGGACATTAATATGCCTAATAAAATAAAGATGACTAAGATGCTAATGGTATCAAAATTAAGTCCATGACATGGGATAATGAGCAGAAGAATACTACTCTGACTGTACCCATGCCATGGTTTTTCAAAGAAGTCTTGTATTTAAGAGCACTTACTAACATATCTGTCTCTTGTAACATATCTATTTTGGGGAATCTGATGCTACAATCAGGAGGTAGGAATAAGTCAGTAATGGAGGTTAATTAAATGATATTATCACTGATGCTAAGAAAACACAATACAAACAAACCATCTAGGATGACATAAGCTGCCACTCTAGAGAAAATATTACTCCTTTTTTATTCTGTTGACCATGCTCTCCAACTTAGAGTGTTCCTTGCCCTCATGTGACATTTCCTTTCTCTGTGTTTTCTCAAGTTTCTTAATGATAGTAATTTTGATCAGAAAATGCTTGAAAAGTTTGGAGAATTATATATATATAAAAAACAAGTGAAGCCCACTAACAGTTTTGGAGTAAGTAAAGGAGACTTAGGAAGGAAAATACATTTGATTTTGCCACCAGTAGCATTATTCTTGAATGGAGCAGGTGTTTTGACACTGGATCTATATAGAAGGAAAAATAGTTCTATCACTCACGTTGTCTTTTCAGTGAATACTTTTTACTGTCATAATAAAGCACAAAAATCCTTACTCTACCACCTACTTGCGTGACCTTGAGCAAGTGCTTTATCTTTCTAACAGGGCTTTTAAAAGTGTGAAACAGCATACTATGTCAAAGAACTATTTCCAAACACTGTTTAAATAAGAGGATGTATATGAAGTAGTTATCATAGCATCAAGATAATAGAACATACTCAATAAATATGAGATCTTATCAGTATTTCATGAGTAATATATATGCCATGTTTTTGTTTTGCTTAAAATGTTCAACAATACATTCCAAATATAAAACCTTTATGCATAGTTTAATATCTATCTATGAAGCCCCAAGTACCTGCTGCTCAGGTCTCTGAGTATGGTAAAGGTGTCCTGAGTGTCCTAATTGACATCATCTCTCTGCTTTCTCTTCTTCTCCTGAGGTACCAGAAATGATGATAGGATCCTACAAAAAAAGGATTTGCATTTGTTTCTGTCAGCACTGGGGCAATTATTACTCTGTGAATATTTTGTATTAATTTTAGATGCTAGTTTTCAAGATCATATAGGTAGTACAATATTTAATCATTAATCTATGTGCAACTTAGATTCTGCTTAATTGTCACGTAACATGATTCAGGCAAATTTGTCTGCTATATACTCTGCAGAGACAATTTAGCTGTTAAGTTCCTTTATATCAGGGTTTAACCCAGTTTTACATGGAGGTTTTCTGTTAGGCATTTCATTTCAGATTGGCCCTAGACTTATTTTTGGTCTGTGCCCCATGCTGTTCCCCAAAGAACCTAAAGACATCACTGATTATGAGCAAGACCTTCTGAGATGAAAGCCAGTTTCATATTTATATAACTTCCAGTCTCCCAATTTTATATCATATTTATTTTTAATTGATGTATAATTGTTGTACATAATAAGGCTACAGTGTGATTTTTTTTCAATATGTGAATACAATGTATAACAAATAAATGAGGATAATTAGTATAGTCATTATCTCAAACATGTATCACTACTTCACTACTTTCTATCCGGAATATTCAAAATCCTTTCTTTTACATATTTTTACATGTATAGTAAATGTATAGTAAATTATTGTTTTTAACTATACTTACCCATAGAACACTAGAACTTCCTATCTTTCTTTTTTTTTTTTTTTTGAAAGGTTTTTGCTATAGGAAGCAAAGCAAAAGCCAGAAAGAGAGATAGAAATCAAGAAATCCCACCCCATCCCCTGACCCCCCCACCCTGGGGTGGGGTGTCTACCCACGCCGCAATCCCTTCTCCTCCATTTTCCTCTTGGGATCCTGGGCACGCACGTACACAAGCTCGGCGTGAGTTTAAGCCACCAAGGCCAGGACTCAAACCGCCGTCGACTACATGGGAGTCCAGCGACATAGCCATTACACAAACTGCTTGTCCCTAGAACTTATCTAACTCTCATTTTGTATCTGTTAATCAACATCTCCCGATTCTCCTTTCCCTTGTCCCGCCTCCGCCCCTGCTCTAGTAACCACTATTCTATATTTCCATGGTGACAGTTTTTACTTTTCACATATAAGTGAAAACACAAAAGCCTTATTCTTTTTTTAAACCTGGTTTATTTTCCTTAACCTAAGGTTCTCCAAGCATGTCCTTATTGTCTTGTCTGTGTTCCTTCTATTTTTTTTTTTTTTTTTTTTGT
>NW_006203845.1:249445-250979 GCF_000334495.1 Tupaia belangeri chinensis | reverse complement strand
ATTCTATTTTTTTTTTTTTTTTGGAGAGGTTTTGCAATAGGGCACGTGCGCTTTCCAGAAAGACAGAGAGAGACAGAAAGATAGAAACGAGAAATCACCCCCTAGGGGAATGACCAAGCTGCAGTCCCTTCTCCTCCATTCTCCTCTCGGGATCTTGGGCATGCATACACACATGCCTGGCATGAGTTTAAGTCACTGGGTCCAGGACTCAAACCGCAGTTCGAGTTCATGGGAGTTCAGTGACATAGCCATTACACTAAGTACTGGTCCCCCACGTTTATTCTTTTTAAGACTGAAGAACATTACAGTGTGTGTGTGTGTGTGTGTGTGTGTAAAGAGAGAGAGGAGTATATGACAATTTCTTTGTCCATTTATCTCTTATTAGACAGTTATGTTCATATGTTGGTTATTGTAAATAGGACTGCAAAAAGCATAAGAGTACAGATATCTCTACTATTTATTTTCTTTTGAGTATATGCTATTAGTAGGTTTGCTGAATCACATGGCAGTTCTGTCTAACTTCCGTACAGTTTTTCATAACAAATGTTTTAATTTATATTTCCACCAACAGTGTAGAGAGTTCCCCTTTCTCTACATTCTCATCAGCATTTGTTATAATTTGGTTTTTGGCTAATAGCTATTTTAACTGTGGTGAGATGGTATTGCCTTGTGGTTTTGATTTGTATTACCCTGTCGATAAGTGATAATGAGCATTTTTATGTATTTGTTGGCCATTTTTATGTATTTTTAAGGAGTACTTAGTCAAATAATTTTCCTATTTTAAAATTAATATTTGCTTTTTTGCTATTGATATGAGTTCCTTTTATATTCTGATTACTAATCCCTTGTTAGATGTATAATTCCCAAATTTCTACCATTCTGTAGGTTATCTCTTCAATCTGTTGAATGTTTCTTTTACTATGTAGAAGATTTTGAGTTTGCTATAATCCTATTTGTCTATGTTTGTTTCTATTGGTTGTGTTTTTGAGGTCTTATCCAAAGACAATTTGCCTATACCTAGTGTCATAAAGTTTTTTCCTTATGATTTCTTCTAGTAATTTTAAAGTTTGGGGGGGGATAAGTTTGTTTGTCTTTAATCTATTTTGATTGACCTTTAGGTATAGTGAGAATTAGGGATGATCTAATTTTATTTTTGTGCCTGTGGATATTCAGTTTTTGTAGCACCAATTATTAGATACTTATGTTTCCATCTGTGTTTTTGTCTCCTTTGTCAAGAAACGGTTGGCTTTAAACACATTTATTTATTTATTTATTTATTTTTAATTTTTTATTATCATCATAATCTTGTTTATATTACATTGGATTACATATAACTTTACAGTGTATTACATTGCTTTTTCAAAAGGGAATGCCATGCAAGTCAGTCAGTACAAAGACATTAATCTCCTTGCTTCAACATTTGATATCTTTTCTATGTTTTCCCCAATCATTATTATTATTATTATAATTATTTTTTAAAACAGTCAGTCGCTATTTCTCATTTTGCTTGTAAAAATACTTTGCCCATCATGAA
>NW_006203845.1:188961-246273 GCF_000334495.1 Tupaia belangeri chinensis | reverse complement strand
CAAATTGTATCCAACAACATATAACAAAGATCATTCATCATGACCAGGTAGGCTTTATACCAGGGATACAAGGGTGGTTCAATATATGCAAGACCATAAATTTAATACACCACATTAACAGAAAGAAAGATAAAAACCATATGATCATCTCAACTGATGCGGAGAAAGCATTTGATAAAATACAACATCCTTTTATGATTAAGACTCTCAGTAAGATTGGTATAGAAGGGTCATTTCTGAACACAATAAAAGCAATCTATGAAAAACCTACAGCTAATATTATACTGAATGGGGAAAAGTTGAAAGCTTTTCCCCTAAAAACAGGTACTAGGCAAGGCTGCCCACTTTCTCCACTGCTCTTTAATATAGTACTGGAAGTCTTAGCTATTGCAGTCAGAGAAGAGAACAATATTAAAGGCATTCGAATAGGCAAAGAAGAGTTGAAAATATCTTTATTTGCAGATGACATGATGGTATACTTAGAAGACCCAAAGGTATCCATGAAAAAACTTCTTGAAGTAATAAGTAAATACAGTAAGGTGTCAGGATATTTATTTATTTCTAAGCACTCTATTTTGTTTGATTGTTCCATGGTCTAATTTTATGTCAGCATCATGCTGCTTGGGTTACTATATAGCTTTGTAGTGTGTTCTGAATTCAGATATTACGATGCTTCAGCTTTGTTCTTTTTCTTCAAGATTGCTTTAGCTATTCAGATCTTTTAGTTGTTCCATACAAGTTTTATGACTTTCCCCCCTTATTTCTGTCAAGAATTCCAATGATATGTTGATAGGAATTGTATTTAATCTGTAGATTGCTTTGGGTAGTATGCACATACTAACAATGTTTATTCTTCCAATTCATGGACATGTGATATCTTGTCATTGTTTTTGTGTGTTCTTCTAGTTCTTTCATCACTATTTTATAGTTTCATTGTGGGAATCTTTCATTTCGTTGGTTAAATTTATTATTAATTTTTAGGTAATTATTTTAAATAGAATTAATTTCTTGGTTTCTTTTTGAGCTGATTCATTATTGGTGTATAAAAATGCCACTAATTTTGTATGTTGATTTCACATTCTATAACTTCACTGAATTTTTAAATTATTTCTAACAGTTTTCTTTAGGGTTTTCTGTATATAAGAACACACTGGCTGAATATAGAAACAAATTTGATTTCTTTTTTATTTGGATGTCTTTTATTTCTTTCTTTTGTTTAATAGTTTTGATGATTCTATGCTTCATGAGTTTTGAAAAGGGACATCTTTTTCTTCATCCAGTTCTTAGAAGAAAAGGTTTTAAGTTTTCCCTATTCCATGTAATGTTAGTTATGTGTTTGTCGTATGCATCTAACCTTTATTTTGTTGAAGCACATGCTCTCCATAACCACTTTGTTGAGAATTTTTACTATGAGGGGATGTATTTTATCAAAGGTTTTTCTGCATCTTTTGATATGTTTACACATTTTTTGTCCTTTATTTGTTGACGTGTCATATCATGTTTATCGATTTGAATATATTTAACTATAATTCCATTTTTTGGATGACTCCCACTTGATCATGGTGTGTAATTTTGATGTGCTGTTGGATTCATTGTGCAAATACATTATTGAGAAGTTTTGCATTTATGTTCAGCAGTGATATTTGACGTTTTCTCTTTTTTTGTTGTATCTTTATTTGGTTTTGGAAGCAGGTAATAAGGTCTTTATAAAATGAATTTTAGAGATTCTATCTCCCTCAATTAAAAGTTTTGTGGAATTCAGCAATAAATCTTTTCAGTGCTAGGCATTTCTTTGTAGGAATATTTTCTACTACTGATTCATTATCATTGTTCACTATTAATCTGCCCAGGTTTTCTATTTTTCATTAGCTCAGTTGCATCAAGAAATTTATCCATTCTCTCTAGGTTTTTCAATTTTTGGCAATATTTGTCTATAATAATCTCTAATTATCTTTTGTATTTTTGTTGTATCAATTGTAATTTCTTCTTTTTAATTTATGGTTTTATTTATTTGGATACTCCCTTTTTTAGTTTTTTTTCCTAAATTTATCTAGGTGGGTTTTTGTGTGTATGTGTGTGTGTGTGTGTGTGTGTGTGTGTGTGTTTATGTTTTCTTTGTTTTTGTTTTTTGTTTTTTGATTTTTTTTCTCATAGGGACTGTATGCTCCTTGGAGAGAGACAGAAAGAAAAAGAAAGTGAGAAATCATGCCACAGGGGAATGGTCATGCTGTATCCCTCCTCCATTCTCCTCTCAGAAAAAAATTTATTTCTTTGTGTTCAATTACTGCAGAGTTTCTCTGCTTTTTTGTTGGTGTCATATTTAACGTGCTTTTTCATTTTTGTATGCCTATACATTGATTGCAACTCATGTGGAAGAAAAATCATCTCTTCCTCAGTCTTCCAATTTTAACTTCCTACTTTAATTTTCAACCTTAACTTAAGTTTGGTCATTGAAGAATCATTTGCTTTGTTCAACTCAGCAAGATATAAACATAGACATTTAATGAAAGATTATATTTACTTCCAGGGGAAGTATATCTTTCATGTATATAGACTGTGATTCTGTCAAAACATAAATTGGATTATTAGGTTTGTAATTTAGGTTTTAACTTTTTCAATTTCCTTACAGGCAAAGCACAGATGGCTCACTTAATGACTGCAAATGAATATGTAAATATTATAACCTTGGTAATGTAAAATGAAAGGTATAGCTCATGGACTTCTTGTGGTAGAAAGAGAGAAACAGAAAAAAAAATCAATTAACCTTATCTTACACAGTAGTCAATTGCTACACTATAAAACATTGGTTAAAGAATGTTTAGATTTAAGTTTATCAAATCAAATTTAAAAACCCTAAAATTTATACTTGAACACACAAAACAGGAGGAAGAAGGAAAAGGCAACTGAGGATAGTATAAGTAAAAATTAAATAATTTTCATCTATAATAAGTTATGAGTATGTAACATCTATAATTGACACATAACTATATTATCAGTCATTTATTCAGTTATATTGATATTAACTGATAGAGAAAGAAATCATTCTCTCTTGAAAATAAAACAATGGATGAAATGGATAAAGAAAGAGGTAGGATAATGCTTTTCCTATTAAGAATTTTTGCTATAATAGTTTTTAGTATTTAATTTTTAAATATGCATATTATATATGTATTAATTTTAAATATATAATGTATATATATTTAATAATCTTAAGACATTTCATGCACTTGTCTTAGATATGTCATGCGTATGACATGTCCATTTCAGTGCTTAAAAGCTTTTCTCAGTAAAGCAGAAAAAGCTCTCTGATTCATGGAAATTATATTTTAGCAAAGGGATGCAGATATTAAATATCATATATGATAAATAAGTAGATTTCATAATAATGTATGTCACTGGAGATTAGAGTGAAGACCTGAGAAGGTGAGAATTAGAAATCCAAAATGTATGAGGTCACATTTAAGCAAACGTGGAATGACATTTGAGCAAAGACTCAAAGTATGTGAGCCTTTTAGCCACGCATATGTCAGGAAAAGAGTGTATCAGGGATAATGATTAGCACGTTTGGGAAACTAAAACTTGGTGTGTTCAGTTTGGCTAAGGTAGAGTGAACAAAGAGTAATAGGAAATGTGGTTCATAAGGTAATAGGACTTGTAGACCAATTTTAAGAGTCTGACTTAAAGTGATGTTAAAAAACAAAATTTTAGACCACTTGAAATTTAACAGAGTTAATTTAAACAAACAGCAGGCTATTTGAATCAGGCAGTCTCCTGGGAAATGGTTTCCAAGAGATTCTGACTAGATGCATGGTCTTGGGATATGTAAGGTTACAGAATAGGAAAGTGACGTGTGCAAGAAAGGGAAAGTGATACACAAATTGAAAGTGAGAGAGTGAGGTAGAGAAATCATTGGATTAGTTACAGCTGAATGGTAGGCTGCACGAACAGCCTAACAGGGAGGGCTTTCCGTGACTGACTGAAGTATGGCTAGTGTGATTGGCTGTAACTTAATAATCAATTCAGATAAACAGCCTAACTTGGATGATTTCAGTTTACCCATAGGAATCCAAGTGTGAGAGTACAGCAGCTGTTTTAGGCCAAAATAGTTAGTTTAACAGTGAGATGAGGAGCATTGCAAAATTTGTAGAAGAAAAGTGAATGAACTAACTTTCTGCTGTCTTGAGAGCTGACTCCAACAGTACAAGGGTGGAAGAAAAGATATCCATCAAAAGCCATTGTTTTAATACAAATTAAAGATGAGAGAAGATTGGACGTTAGTAGTAGATAAGAGAGGGAATGTGTGTTACATTCTGAATATATGTTAAATATGGACAAGATGAGCTCATAATAGGTTGTTTCCAGCATGTTAAAAAAAAAGTGCAGAGATGACTTTCAGGTTTTTGGTCTAAACATGAGGAAGTATAAAAGTGTTATCTACATAAATGGGAAAGATTGGCTAGAGCCAACCTGGTACTGAAAGGAAAAAGTCATAAGTTCAATGTTCAAGGATGTTAACTTTGAGATGTCAATTACATATTACAGATCTTAATGAGAAAGCTGGTTATATAAATTTTGTAGACTTAAGGAAGAAAATCTGATGTCATCGAGTGGCATAGTCCTTATGTTTCAGGATTCCCACATGGCTATCTACAGTTCAAGTCCTGGACCTGGAGGCTTGAAAATCATGCTGAACATGTGTGAGTGCAGGCCCAAAATCCCAGGAGAAGACTGGAAGAGCAGGGATTGCAGCATGCCTATCTCTCCTTGGGTGTGATTTCTCTCTTTCTCACTGTGTCTCGCTGGTGAGTGCACATGCCATATGGCAAAAACCTTAATAAAAGAAGAAAAAAAGATGAAAATCTGTGATGTAGATACAATTATGAAGCTTGTTGACATAAAAATAATACGTAACTCATATATATGAATATATATTTATGTACATTCATGTATCATTCATGTATTATATGTTTATATACTATATAGTTATATATAAATAATATATAATTATAACATACAACAATATATAATATATAGCTATAGCTATATAAATATTATAAATATATATTAATAATATATGTGTATGAGAGAGTATTTGTTATTTTAAAGTCCCAGTGGGATTCTTACAAGTGACAGGGTCCAAATGACAGTTTAGGTTGAGTTGATAATGTGAAACACCTAAAAAATTAGAAATTGTGAAAATAGGAAGGCTAACTTCATAGTAGTCAGACGATCTGATTGAAAACACTGCCTCATGTTAACTTATCATACTGTCCTGGGTAATATGTCTGTTCATCCTGTGCTCTGCTGCCCTGGCTCCATTCTGTCTTTATTTCAATCAGAGGACAGCAAGTGTGATGTCTTCATAAGCTATGGGGTAATCATTCTTTAACTGAAGATACATAACTCAATTTTACTGTAAGCAGTACAAAAACATAAAGTAGGGAAGTTAGATAATTACTAAAAATTCAGTGGGAGTATTGATGTGTAAGCCATGTAAAGGCACTAATAGTGAATGGCATAACACTTATTATTTTATTATATATTTTTTAGAGAGTTTTGCTATAGGGCATGTTTGCTTGCCAGAGAGACAGAGACAGAAAGACAGGAAAACAGGCATTCCCCAAGGCATTGGCCACACTGCAATTCCTTCTCCTCCATTCTCCTCTTGGGATTTTGGACACCCATGTACACGAACCTGGCTTGAGTTTTAAGTCACCAGGTCCAGGACTCAAACTGTGTTCAACTATGTGGGAGTCCAGTAATATAACCATTAGCCTATCTGCTGGTCCCAAGACTTGTTATTTAGTTCTAAAATGACATGTGTATATTTATCTTAATTTTTAATTTAGAATAAAACTTGATTTATTTTAATTGATACCAATGTTGTTATTATGTATTTATACATTCTGCTTTTTGCAAAAATGGTGTCAAGTTGCATTATGGCACTGGAGAAAAAAATTATAGAAAAGACAAAGTATATGTACTTTAAAATGTTTTAGCTCTCAAAATCACCATTTATCATATGACCAGTCAGGGAAAATGAAGATAAATGTAAAAAGGAATATACAATTTATCTCACATGAGTATTTACCTTAAGTTTAATGAGCTAGTAGCTATATATTTAATGAGTTAACTGGTGCATATTAATTAAATCTCCATTGTTTGTTTAAAATCTCTTTTAGAGGATTTTATGCCATCTGGTTAACTTACTCTAAATGACAAAAGCAATAAGTACTTAATTGCATTCCTATTAATGCACTGTTGTTTCTAAATATGTGAGATTTTTAAGGAGTGTTTCACAAGCTTTACTGAAAGAATATTATATAGAGGAGAATAAATGTTTTGTTAACTCCTTTGCTGCTGAGAGTAGGTGCAGAACTGTACAAGAATGTCTTTAAATGTGATTCAAATTGTTATTTGAAAATAAATTCTCATGCTTCAGAAGTAAGAGAATTTGGAGGTTATCAAGTAGTGTGCCGGTTAAAGGCTCTGGACTCCCACATGCCGATCACGGTTCGAGTACCAGACCTGAGCGCTTGCTTTCTCACTTCTCTCTCTCTGGCCAAAATGTAGGAAATAATAATAATAAATAAATGAACTAAATAATTCTTAAAAAAAGAAGTGCGCTCACCAGAAAGATAGAGACAGAGAGACAGAAAGTGAGAAATCACCCCCCTAGAGGGGTTGACCACGCTGCAATCCAGTCTCCTCCATACCCCTCTCAGGATCCTGGGCATGCACGCACATGTGCCCGGTGTGAGTTTAAGCCACCAGGTCCAGGACTAGAACAGCAGTCAACTACCAATGGAAGTCCAGCGACATAGCCATTACACCAACTGCTGGTTCCAAAGCTTCTGTTTTCAATTACTCTCCAAGGGTGGGTGATATAAAATTATGAATATATGTCAGCCAAAAAAAAGGGCTTTTTGAAGACAATATAGCCAGACCATAATTTTTGAATAAACTGAATTATGAAAATTCAAATTGATTATTTAGAACACAGAACACCTTATCCGTTCTCTAGAAATCATGGGACAATTTGCTTCTTTAACCAGTTTAGAAATAAATGTAACCAATTCTTTTTTTTTTTTTTTTTTTTTTTTAGAGAGAGGATTTTGCTATAGGGCACATGCGCTTGCCAGACAGACAGAGACAGAGAGACAGAAAGCAAGAAATCACCCCCCCCAGGGGGATGGCCACACCACAATCCCTTCTCCTCCATTCTCCTCTCAGGATCTTGGGCATGCACGCACATGCGCCCAGCATGAGTTTTAAGCCACAGGGTCCAGGACGCGAATCGCAGTTGACTACATGGGAGTCCAGCCACATAGCCATTACACTAACTGCTGGTCCCTAGATGTAACCAATTCTATTCTATTACAGACCCAGGATTCAAAGCAGTAGTTCTCAGATCATAGGGCATGACCCTACTAGTGGATTTTGAATTTATTAAGTAGATAATGACCTTTTAATTCAAAGTAAAAACAATAGAACATATTGAATTGATTCTACACTGTTAGTATAAAATGCATTTATAAAGCCTTTTTAAAATGTCCATAATGTGTCATTTTCTATGTGTATTGTCCTCAAAGGTTTTTGCCCACATTGAGTTGCAAAGCCAAATGTGTTTTACTGTGGATCACTGCCAGAAAGTTCAAAAATAACTATTAAAATAGATCTATAAAACCCAGTGTCTATTCTGTCTTAATCCTGTCCCTAATTCAGTTCCAAAAATTAGTGTCTATTAAACTATTTTTAAACATTTGTGTCTATGACTTTGGTAGACAAGCAACATGAATGGCATTTAGAGTTGCATTGCAAGAAAAAAGTCAACAAATTTATATATATATATGTATGTATATATATATGTATGTATATATAAATATATACATACATACATATATATTTCTACAGTAGGTCATTAAAATAAATGAAACAATACATTTTTAGTAAGTTTAAAAAGTCAACTACACCTTTCATATCTGTATTTAGGTAATGTTTGGGGGAATGAGAACAGTTTTTGAATTGTGTTATCTATAGACATGGGAGCTCCAGGCCAGAAATTGGGAGATCTGGATGACTTAGGTTATACAGAAGAAAAAGAAACACTTATGAACCTTCTTATTTCCACCAAAGATGGAAACATGAGTAAAAGGTACAAGTTAAGGGGAGATGAGGCCAAAAGAGACCAGCAGGGAAGGCAGTACAGATTTTTATAATAGGTTCATAGCAAAATTGTAGTTAGGAAATGGAATAAAACTTAAAAGATATTTTGTAGAAATTCTCTTTACATTTTATTTCTTTTTTTTTAGAGGCTCTTTCTATAGGGCACATGAAAGACAGAGAGACAAAAAGCGAGAAATCACCCCCCAGGGGGGATGTCCACACAGCAATCTCTTCTCCTCCATTCTCCTCTCAGGATCTTGGGCATGCACACACACGCACCCGGCGTGAGTTTAAGCCACCATGTCCGGGACTCCAGCAGCTATCAACCACATGGGAGTCCCGCGACATAGACATTACACCAACTGCTGGCCCCACATTTTACTTTCTTTAATTTTGCTTTTTTAACATTCTTTCTGAGTTATAGTTAGGAGGATTTTTTTGGAGAGGTTTTTGCTATAGGGCATGTGCACTCGCCAGAAAGAGAGAGACAGAGAGACAGAAAGCAAGAAATCACCACCCGGGGGGATGGCCACGCCCAGTCCCTTCTCTTCCATTCTCCTCTTGGGATCTTGGGCACACCTGCTCACATGCCCAGCGTACCGGGTTTGTGTCTCATACCACAGTCGGCTACATAGAAAATAAGTTTTGAAGGAATTGGAAAAAATGAAAATATAAAAAAGAAAGTCATATTATTAATAATTATAGGAAAAGACAGTACTAGATAGTGAGGCAGAGATGGGCTAGGCATTAGCTATTAAGGGAACAATAAAGGAGTGCTGACAAAAAAGAGATTACCTAAAACCAGCTAGCTGAGCCCTGCTTTTTGAAAACTTACACCCTCCTCTTCCTTAACCATTTCCCTTCCAGGCCAAACTATTAGAGACCTCCCCTTTGGATATGCAAAAAAACAATTAAGAATCAAAGACCAGGGCATGTTAATTTCTTAACTCTGGAATCTACCTAAGTTTGACAGAAGCAATGAGATAAGCTCGAAATGCACAGAGATTGCTACCAGAGAAAATTACTGGTGCCAGGAGACCAAAATTGTACCTATACCATAAGCCTAAATAATAGAAAATCTTTGTGACTATTAACTAATATTTTTTAAAAGGCTTTACGAAGGTTAAGGTTTTTGCTTTGCTGGGGCTATGCATTTGAGACCTCCCCTTTAAACTCTAAGATAGAGACAAAACAGCTCAGCAGCAGCTTAGCTCTCAGAATTACTTGCTCACAAGAAGCAGCTTACAACAGTAACTTGATGATTGACTTTGGCAGCATGACCTAAAACAAAGACTTTTTCCGGGTCCCGCCACGTTACAGGAAGAATGGGTCTTCTAAGCCCAAAACTTTTAGATAAAGAGTCTTCTGACAGTCATACCCACTCCAAAATTAGGAAAAATAACCAGACCCATCTAGCATGTGACTCCCCACCAGGAGAGTCATGCATGCACAAACTCCTTCTGAGAATAAATCCAAACAAAGTCCCTCTCTGACCCAGATAAAAACCCCTTGTCTCAGTTCCTCTCCAGCAATCCATTTTCCAGGACCTGTTCCCTACCTGAGAGCTCTGTTCTTCTTTCTCTTCTTCAATAAACTCTCGGCTTACTTATCCCCTCTCTGTGTCCATGTCTCTAATTCTTCATGAGTGTGAGACAAAGGATTGGGTATGCTGGTGGTTTTACATGGGATATTGGGACCATCCACCCCAATTTCCCACGTGTAGGATCTTCCTACTAGAGAGAAACTAGTAGACACACTGGTGTAGATTTTGTTCCTGAAATATATCCAATCTTTATCACCAAGGGTTATTAAAATAATAAATATTGGAATTCAATTCTGGTTAATTAAACAGAAAATGATACTGGGCTCACAGACTGTCCAAAAGGCTGGATTTGAGCAATAATACTGACATCCATACTAGAAAACTGATGTAATGAGGAAACTACAACTGATGTCATTTATGCTGTTGCCAAAAATTGTGCTACACCCGAGCTGCTGCTGCTAAGGCCAGCACTGATGTGACTTTACAGCAGAAACTCCATCTGGTAGTTAATGCCATCTCCTGAACTGGACAATTCAGCACAAACCTCACTGCAAAATGAAGATTCCAGGGAAAATATAATCCATTATCTTAAGCATTTCTTTTATTTTATTTCACTTCCTCTAATTTTTAATTAACAAAGTAATTGTGTATACCTGTGGGGTTCAATGTGGCATGTTGATACATGTATACATTTTGAGCACTTCTGAATCACTCTTGTGTACATGTGCTTGGGGTTGGTGAAGCCTTGCTCACCTCTTGCATTTGGAGACAGAGAAGGTTACCGAAACCAGTTCCCTGAGTTACTTTTTGAGAAGGTGGAACTCACTAGTATGAAATTCTCCATTAGATAAAGATATCTAAACATGGTATGGAGTTCAAAAACATTATTCAATACAAAAGACCTTTGCATAGGTTGATTCTGCTTTTGGAAATGTCTTCTTCAAGATCATTAGATGAATATCTGAATATCAGGATTGAAGTTCAATATTATTTATTCAGAAAGGCCTTCTTTTTTTAAAATTTTATCTGTTCATTCATTTTATCTTTTTTTGACCAGACACACACACACACACACACAAAGAGAGAGAGAGAGAGAGAGCAAGCATCCAGGTCCAGCACTAGAACCGTAGGTCAGCCATGTGAGAGTGTCCAGTGCCTTAATCACCATGCTACCTGCTGGTCCCCTAGAAAGGCTTTCTTAAAGTGCCTGGCCTAAAACAGCCTCCCAACTGGTCATTGCTTTCTGTCATTTAAATTTGTCTCATTCACAGAACCTTACCTGTATCAAAAAGTTAATCCCCTTTCTCTCACTCTCTCAAAACTTACTTATTGCCTATATCTCTCCAACAGAAGAAGTAGTGCAATGATAAGATTCTTTTTTGTTCAAAAACTTTTTCAAGGCATGGTATATCTCAGTTGTATAGTAGACACATGAACAGTTGATTTTGAAGAGTAAAAAATAACAGGAAAGGACTAGACATCTAGAGCTTCTAGGGAAATATCTAAAGAGTTGGAAGATCTAGAACATAAGAGAAATGTTAATGTATTAATTAATGGATGTGAACAAAGAGCACTACTTGGAAAGAGTCTCTGCTCTACCCTACACCCTCATCTCCAGACATAGAGGTGTGCAGCTCTCTAACGATGGATTATTTAGAATTGGTTCTCACATAAGAATATCACAGGTGGAGATGAAAGAGAAAGCTGGGACCTCATTCCAAGATCCTTCCTGGATGATTTTTTTCATTCACCATTGATCCAACAGATGATTAGTGTTTACTATGTGTCAGTCACTATGCTAAACAATTACACATTTTTATTCTGCTCATGCCCTCAATCCTAAAGATTTTATTTTCATTTCTCCTTCAAAAAGGAACTAGTCCCCTTGTTGCTCATTAATTTGGTCACACTCTTTTTAAAGAAATGTAATTTATTTATTTAATTCCATTTGTTATTATTATTCTTTAATTTGACCTCAGAGAGACAGAGAGAAAGAAAAAAAAAAGTAAGGAAGCAAGCTGCCTGCTCTGGGTCTCGAACCATGATCAGCCATGTGGAAGATGTGGGAGTCCAGCAATGTAACCATTACACCATCTGCTGGCCCCTTGGTCATGTCCATTTCTATGATGGTGTTTATCAACATTGACCAGGGTTTTTGGTGTGGGAGACAACATGGTGATATGGTGTAAGCTCTGGCACCAGCCTGCCTGGGTTCAAGTTCTTTTTCTTTTTTTAGAATTATTTAACTTTATTTATTTTATTTGCTTATTTATTTTAATTTGGCGACAGAGACAGAGAGAGAGATAGAGAGAAAGTGAGAAAGCAAGCTACCAGGTCTGGGACTCAAACTGTGGTCACCCAGGTGGGAGTCCAGCACTCTTCGCCACGCCATCTGTCAGCCCCACTGGGTTCAAATTCTAAGCCCCCTGCTCCAATATCCCATCAGAGTTATTTAACTAATTTTCTGCTTCCTTCACTTATAAAATTTGGATGAAAATAATAGTCCTATCATAGGGTAGTAAGGATCATTAAATGAGTTAACATGTGTAAAGTAGTTGGACTGCTGCATGGCAAGAAAAAAGACGTATGGAAGTATTTTATATTATTACTTGGAATGGATTTCTGGTAACTTTATTATTTCTTCATGGCTTTAGCCTTACTTCCTAATCACTTAAATGACAAATATTCCTGACTTTCTCTATGTTGGCCTTATTTTGATACTTTTTATTAAACTAATCCCTTCATTTACAATACTGGCATGAAAACTGGCCAGGAAAAGATGGGAAGGTTGATCTAGGTACAGATGGAGAGGCTCAACAAGAGCATTCTTTCTCTACTTCACTACTGGAACAACTCCTGACCTGTTATATTTTCTCTATTCAAGAAATACAATTGAACAGAATACTAACCTATTTCTAGGCTTTAAGTTTCAAGAAAATATCATTACCAGGTCAAAACTGCTTTTCTTGAAATTACCAGCTGAACTTGCTATTGAAAGTAGTTAGATTACTTATGATATTGTGTGATCAACAAAATGTTGGGGGAAAAGGAATTGAAGACAACTGTATATAGCAGAGATGGTGTAATAAGAGAGTGGGAAAGGGCAGAGGGTCAAACATGGGGTAAAAAACATATATATACATATACATATATATGAAAGTAGAAATGGAATATTATTGGTGATAACATGCATGATTAAGCCACTATGCAGTTTATTCTAGATGGGAAACCACATTTACTATGTTGTGATGATGCTCAGGGAATGAATTTTTAGTAATTAAAAAAAAAGTTTCAGGAGGAAAAAAAAAACAGTAAAACTGTTCTTATCAAAATTTAAAAAAATGCATATCTGATGACTGCAGCAAGCTATATAGCACCAGCTAGGTACTACTTTATAGTATGTTCATTCTACTCACTGAGGTTTATGCCTAAAGTCAGACTTGGGTTCATGTGTAGGTATATATCAGCTGCACTTGCTATTGGAAATATTTAGACTAATTAAGTTATATATATATATATATGCAAGACATAAGAAGTGGAAAATTATTTGCTGATAACATGTATGTTGATGTGCTTGATTGAGCCAATATACAGTGTATTTTGGATGGAAAATTTATGTGTATACTGTAATGATATATAGTGAATTAATGTAAAAAATAAATAAATAAATTTAAAGAGAAAAAAAGGGGAAAAAAAAGAAATAGAATTGAAAAAAATTCAGAAGACATTTCTAACAAGATAAGTTATCATATTACTTTCTTTAAGGGAAAGGAAATTTTGAGACAAAGGTAAGGGGGAATAATTCAACTAGTTCTAAATCACAATACAAAGTTATCTTTTTATTTATCAGATATGATAGTTTATTATTTTATTACTCAACAATAGCCAGCAGTCCTGTTATTATTTGTCCCCCAAAATTTCATGTTCTGGATATTTATTCCCTGTTATAATAGCATTCAGATATGGTGAGATCCTTAAGAAACAAACCTGCCTTCAAGGGGACGAATTTGTCAGACGAATTGGCCTGTGAGTCAGTGGATAGAGAGGAAGACCTTCCTTGGATGTGAGCAGGCACCTTCCAACTGGCAGAGAGTGTGGGAGGGGCAAAAGAAGGAAGTGGAAAAGTCTATTTCTTTTTCTCTTTCACTCTCTTTTTCTCTTCATATACCTGCCTTTCACTCAGCTTCAGTTGGCTATATTTTGATGCCAGCTCCATGCTTTTGAACTTTTCAGACAACAGAATCAGGGACAAGTAAACCTTTCACCCATCCCCCAGTAGGTGTCTGTGATCACCACTGAGAAGTAGAAGGGAGAAAGTACTTCCCAGGGGAGGTGCTCACATCACAATCCCTTCTCCTCCATCTCTGCCTTCTGTCAGGAGTTTGGACATGGATGCACACATTCCTGGCTGGGTCCAAGACTCAAACTGCACAATTGGCCATGTGGGATTCTGCTACCTTAACTACAAGACCGATGATCAGCCCCATATCGCATTGTTTATATATCACCCAGTCTCAGGTATTTCTGTTTAGGTACACTATAAAAGACTGATAAAAATCCATTAAGTAATTTCTACTATAGCTTTCCATCTGTTCCTATAGCTAAATCTATAGTAATGACCAAATAAAAATGAGTTGGTTTTCTTGTTTAGAGATTTTTGCCTTAGGGCGTGTGTGCTCATTGGAAAAAGAGACAGACAGATCCAGTAGAGGGAAAGTTAAAAATAACCCCACCCAAGGATAGCCATGCCACAACCTTTTCTTCTCCATTCTCATTCTGGGATCTTGGGCACATACGCATATGTGCCCAGTGTAATTTTCAAGCCACGGGGTCCAGGACTTGAATCGTGCTCAGTCATGTAGAAGTCCAGCAACATAACCACTATGGCCTCTGCTGATTCCCAAAATAATGAGTTGATTTTTAAAAATAGGATGGTGCCTAGAGTATGTGTTGTAGACTAGTTGCGTGTATATGTTTGATCATATTTGCTTGAGACTATGTCTGTGCTTATTTTAGAGCATTCCATCTTATGCAGTTAAGTAGTTAAAAAGTGTGAGCACAAATCTAAGCAAAGCCCAGTATAGTTACCTTCCTTTCAGAGCAGAAAACCTAAAAGAAAGAGGAATGTATTCTGAACTCAGGTATGACAACAGATAGCTTATTTGAAAATATTTAACTACCTTCGATTAGTCATCTTAATTTTAACATGTTACTATCTCCCATATGATTTTAAACAGCATTTATTGTTAGAAGTAACTACTAACATTACTATTATTTTTGACATAGAAAAATTTATTTTATTTAATATTGTACCAAAGTGTTGTTTACTAATTTTTTTCTACATACTTTATGTAGAAAGTGTGCATGTCTTTCTATTTTGACCCTCTTGACCTTGAGTTTGAATTAAAGTGTGGAATGACTGGGTACAGATATATAGTTGGTGCTCATTTTTTATTGCTGCTCAGATATTTACTCCTACTTAGCACTAACTTACCACTAGAAAGCTCTAACTCTCACATGAATAACAACAGGAGAATATAGCCTATTTATTTTCCCATCATCTTTTTCAAGGTAGCAACCCACAAATTTAGAAAAGTGTCTACCTTGCTAAGCCCAAGTTATTTCTGTGACATGAAGGTATTCTGGAATAGCAATAAAACAACTGGAATGTCCTTTGAGTGTATTTGAAGTAGACAGTTTTTAATACAGTTTCTAATATAAATCTACTTTTCTTCTCATGGAGGTGTGGAGGTGTGCAGAGTACCAATAAAGACTTCAAAGACTCATAAGCACTATGTGAAGAATGTTATTTCCTCTGTTTCAGAACAGAATGTTTCAGCCTGACAACAAAGATGAGGGTGTCTGTCAAAGACTTAGCTGATAGTCAAAAAACAAAAAATTGCTACCTATAATTTTTTCTTCAGTGAACTGAAAAAAGAAAAAAGATAAGTAGTCATCATTTTGAATTTAAAATGGAGGACAATCTTATTTATTTATTTATTTATTTATTTATTTTTACTTTTAAGACATTGAAGACAACACAAGCAGAAGAGCAATCACAACTAAACTAAAGTGCCAGATTTGCTAACATGCGCAATTCCATCTTCAGAAACGTGAGGGCTGCTCACATGATTGTATTCAAATGAATAAATGCAGGGAAAGTTGATGATAATGAGGCTGATAGGGAGGCTCAGCTGGAGATCTACCCTCAGGAAGTTGTTTAAACTATTGGCCATTTGGTACCATCTGTTGAATTCCATACACTAAAAACAACGCTATTCACAACGCAATTTTTGTGAGCCAGGAATGAAAGATGTCTCTTACAAGGATCATTTAACAGAACTCATTGAACAGGAGGACAACCATCAGAGAGAGAGTGAAATTTCTCCTGACCATTCCACACCACATTAATTTGAACTGGACTGAGAAAAATATAAGCATTAATACATTCCTGCACACACACACAATCTTGATCTTTAACTTTACTTGGTAAGTAGAGAGGTTCATCTTGTTGTGCGCAATAAAGAGGTAAGAGAAAATTAGCAATACGAATAATGATTTGCTCATGGAGTTGCAAAGGTCTCTATGAACGTCTGTATAACATCACTTAAGCAGTGAGAGTAAACCTGTTACTCTGGCTGAAACTAAATTTAGACATCCTAGACTCATCATTAAAATGGTTATTGCCATCATTTCTAGCCTCCTTTCTTTAACTCACCAAGATTTCTTTTATGGAAAGGAATAGCCAATGATTAGAAAACAAAGACAGCAAGCAAAATATAAGGGAAAAAAGTTGGTCTTTTAGAAATTTAAAATTGTCTAGTTTTTATTGACACATACCATTCAACAAACATTTGTTGACAAAAAAGAGATCACAAAAAAATCACAAACCCAGGCTTTTTCCTACTGTAAAAATGTAGGGAATTTGTAATAACATTAGTATTCTTTTGTTTTAAGGGAAATAATCAGAGTAAATGCAATTATTTGTACATATTTGTATGAAATAATAAGTAAGATAAAAATTATATTTAGACTAATTTTTAATTTTTCTAAAGAAACTACAACCTCAAATTTAACTTACTATTTTTTTAGAAAGATTTTTGCTATAGAGCTCATGCACTTGCCAGAGAGACAGAGACAAAAAGAAAGAAATAACCTCCCAGTGGGGATGGCCATGCTATAATCCCTTCTTCCTCTTCTTGTGTTTTTAGGTATGTACACACACACACACACTTCGCGTGAGTTTCAAGATGCTGGGTCCAGGACTTGAACTGCTGTGGGTCACGTGAGAGTCCAGTGCCTTAAACCACTATGCCATCTGCTGATCCCATTAACTTACTACTTCTAAGATACTTATGTCTAAGTACAATTTATGATTTCATTTATAATAAGGAACAACAGAAGTTACATGTGATATTTTTTAAAAACTTTAGTAATTGTTTGTCAGCTGATTATAGTCCTATATTTTTCCATCTATTATTAAGTAAAATTCTGAATCAGTAAAATTGCTAAATGAATTTTATAATGTTGAGGCTTCTTACAAGATAATGTTTTACCCAGAGAATGTAACCTTCTAAGTTATACATCTATAGGAATATCTCTGATTTCAGTACTAGTAACAGGACCAACATTCTTGATTGAGTTGATATACAGTGTATTCTAGATGGAAAATCTCATTTTGTATACTGTAATGAGATACAATGAATGATTGTAAATAAATTAATTTAAAATATATTTAAAATAAAATAATAAAAAGGACCATTCGAGAAGATAAAATTATTTATCATGAAAATGTTTTGTTTTTGTCTCTCTCCAAGGGAAATTTTAAACTTTTGCTTTGATTAACATTTAAATTGTTTCCAAAGAACATAAAAAGTTATTAGGGCATTGATGATAATATTAAGAATATATATAAATATTACATGCTTAGTCAAGCCTTATTTTAAGACTTCTAAGGATTTAGCAAAACCAAAAATATAGTTTAATGTAGCTCAAATCATTCAAATAGTTTAATTTAGCTCATATAAATAGTTTTTCTAAAATCGCATATTGGTATCTGATGCTCAAATGGAACTTAAAATGTATTTCCTAAAGAGAAGTAGGAATAGGAGAGATAAATCATATTTTAAGCTCTGAAAAATACACTAGAGTGAGAAAAAATCAATAATTGAGCTGCTGGACTGGGCTGAAATACAGGTTGTGATTATTTTTTCATGGAAGAGAGCAACTATGTATTGAATTTGCATTAAAGAATACATTATAGTACAGCAGTAGTCAAATAGAAATGGTTTATAAATGCTAACTAGTAATAAGAAAGCCATTTGAGTGTTGATAGAGTTAAATTTCTAAAGTAAATTTAAAAAGAGATCGCAAGAGTAAAATACTTATGATTGAAGTTGTCTCATGATATTCATTATCGAATAAAATGTTCAGAAGGGGTCAACTAGAAAAAAATTTGGCAGAGGTGAAATGAATAAAGTCTTATCTATATATCTAGGGATCTTTATAACTAAATAGCTTTATGATAAAACAAAACCAACATTCCTCCTTAACTCTTAGATTTACCTTTCAAGGAAAAAATGTAAGGAAATAAATGAAAATGTAGGTGGTCTATTTCTTAGACCTTAACAAATCTTTTCTTTCTTGTCCTTTTAAATTTT
Organism: Tupaia belangeri chinensis; assembly: GCF_000334495.1. NCBI lineage: Eukaryota > Metazoa > Chordata > Mammalia > Scandentia > Tupaiidae > Tupaia > Tupaia belangeri. The sequence continues at coordinate 227,904 of NW_006203845.1, read as the reverse complement.
ATATTTTCAATTCAATATTTTAGATCACTATGAGACAAAATAATATCTAATAATACTAATAATAAATATTTAATGGCAGAATTATAATTTTTTAAATTAAAATTGTATTTGGTGCTTGGATTTTCTTTCCTGTTTCTGAAACTTGTACGTGAGTTTATTATTCATATTTCTTCTTATAACTCTGAAGTTAACATTCTCATTTAATATTACAGAAGTTTTCAAAGGTCAAGAAGCTTGCCCAATGTTACCCAAACAGTAACTGCTGAAATGAAATCTTGCAGCTCACCTATAATTATGTTTGGTTCTCTCCTTGTTACTAGACTGCCTTCCTACATGTTCTGTTGTTCTTGAGCAGCAGTAAATGTCTTTCCAAATGAAGAAAAGCGATAGAAAAGAAACAGAAGAAAATAAAGAAGAAAAAAATTTGCATTACAGCAAAAAAAAAAAAAATAAGATGACAGTTCATACTCTGCTTCTGAATAGAAGCATGAGAAAGAAAGAATATTAGAAGTCTTATTGCATAGAACTTTCAGGGCATTTTTAATTGTCAATAACATAGATCATTTTCTTTTTATTTCAATTTCTTTTATACATTCAATCACATGTTACTTTGCTTACAAAGTGAATATTCCAACATGTGTACATTTCTCACCAGTCCAGTAAACAATACTATAAATTCATTTTCAATAGGTAGTAATCCATTTCTTGGTCCCATAAGTGATTTGCCTCTCTATTTTTATCCTTAATGTCCTTGCTCAGACTCTATTCCTTCATCCGCCCTTTCCCCACATTGTATCTAGTATTCACAAACACTAAGTTTCTATAACCTTCAGTCATTCAGTTTTGACCGTAGAGTGTGAACACTCAGTATATATTACGTGGAGACATACAGTGTCTTTCCTTCATAGCCTGGTTTGCTTCACTCAACAGTAAATCTTCCATATTGATCCACTTTCTGTCAAAAACCAGGATCTTGTTTTTATATGGTGAGTAGTATTTCATAGAGGATATGTGCCATACTTTTTCGATCCATTCATCTGTTTGTGGGCATTTGTGTTGGTTCCATGTCTTAGCAATTGTGAATAATGCTGTAATAAACATCAGTGTGTAAACACTTTTCTTCTGTCCTCTGGGTAGATACCAAGGAGTGTGATTGCTGGATCATATGGTAATTCTATTTGTAGGTCTTTGAGGAATCTCCAAATTGTTCTCCACAGTGGCTGGACCAATGATTTACACTTCTACCGGCAGTTGCCTTTCCCCACCGCCTGCCCTGTTTGCCCTGCCAACACTTATTTTTTTTTTTTTTAATCTTAGTCATTCTGACTGATCATTTAATGTTTACCCAAGTATATTATGATTCTACTTATATAAAGATTTAAAATATTTTAACAATAAATTTAAGTAATAAAAGGCTTAATTCTGTCCCTTATAGAGCTTTCATTCAGTGAGAAAACAAAACTTTTTTTGTAAATGTAAAGATAGTTATACATACAGTATGATAAGCTAACGAGGATATTTAAGACAAGACATGGAGACCTCCATGATGGGAGTGACTTAGCTTATTGAAGGGAGGAGTCAAAAGTTTCAAGAAGATATAAAATAGAAACCTTGAATCAAGATGGTATGATTTCAAGAAACACAAAGAAGCTGAAGACTAGAAGAGGAGAAAAAAGAAGTCACATTAAAAGAATAGTATTTATAATTTCAAAGGGGTAAAACTGATGATATTCAACTAAGGAAATAAATATATTTAAAAGTTGTCACTTTGGGAACCAGCAGTTAGTGTAATGGCTATGTTGCTGGACTCCCATGTAATTGACCGCGGTTCGAGTCCCGGACCTGGTGGCTTAAAACTCCCGCCGGGCGCTTGTGCGTGTGTGCCCAAGATCCTGAGAGGAGAATGGAGGAGAAGGGATTGAGGCGTGACCATCCCCCTTGTTTGGTGATTTCTCACTTTCTGTCTCTATGTTTCTCTTTGTCTGTCTGGTGAGCGCATGTGCCCTATAGTGAAAATCTCTCAAAAAAAAAAAAGTTGTCACTTTAGTATGCCAGAATGTTTATAATTAAGTGTAAAAGATTAAGAAAAAAAATCCCAGACAGCTTATCCTATAACAACAATAAAACCAGATAGTTATTTAAACTGAATTTTCTTTCTCTGCTACAAATTTTCAATGAATTATATATGCTCTGTGAGTGCTGCTTTAGTAGAAAGCAAATAAGCATCTTTTTTAATGTCTGAAGAAGATAATTTATCACATTTTATGATTTTTTTAAAAAAAGAGTATGTAAAATGATATTAAAACTACTAACTTATAATACAATTGATGGTAATTCCAATTAGTTATATCATTCAGCCTATATTGAAAAACTTATCTAAATCTTCAAATACTGAGGTGGAAACTTCTAGTCTTAAAGCATGACAGGCAAAGTTATTTCCACCACATTTTAGTAGATAAGCATGATAGATTTAGTGGATGAATACATACATAAGTTACTGTTAATAAATTTTATGAGTAGATGCTATTGTATTGTCTAGACATAGGCAAAAAAGCTGAGGAGCCCAAAGGTTATTGACCTGAAAAAAGAAGATTCAAGCCCAAGTAATCTGAGTCCTGAGTAGGAGCCTTCATTAGACTTAGCTGAATCACTTGGTATAAACAGATGAAAGTGAGGAGAGAGTTCTTGAATAGGTAAATTGAGTTACATTTGTAGTTCTACTATATGAGAAAAACAACTTTCCTATTTTACATAGGAAACCATGGCCTCAAATAGACTGGAAAGAGTTCTGATGTTTTGGAGAAAAAATGAAGACAAGCCATTTAAATTTGTAAGTTGTATTATTATTGAATAGTTTATAAGTTGTATTATTATTGAATAGAGATAAGTAAACTCTATATGTCTAAAGCAAACAAAGGTGATTATCACAAACAAAAATTGAGCCAAGAATGAAACTAAAAACAACAGCCTAAGTTTTAATACACCATTAAGATCAAGTTATATTAAGATATTGTGTGAACTGACACTATTTAATATGGAGACAAAAACTGAATGTGAACTTGTTTGAAGAATGAGATGATAACAGAAAATCAATCATTCTTTTTTTTTTTTTTTTTTTTTTTAGTATAAGGCATCTGCATTCACTAGAGAGACAGAAACAGAAATCACCCCCCCCCCCCGAAAAAAAAAAAAGGGATGGTCATGCCACAATCCCTTCTCCTCCATTCTTCTCTTGGGATCTTGGGCATGCAAGGACACACACCTGGCGTGAATTTAAGCCACAGGGTCTGGGACTCGAACCACGGCTGACTAAATGGAAGTCCAACGACAGCCATTATGCCAACTGCTGGTCACCAGAAATCCAACCTTCTTAACTGCACTTGCCATCAATTTACTAAATATCTACCTACTAAGGCATATTACACTGAAACCAACTCATTCTTAGGGCACCTAACATTGTCACAACTTTGTGTTGTAAGTATGATATAAAGCTTAATTAAAATTGTGCAAAACCAAGATATGAATTTCCTGATTTACATAAAAGATAAATTAGGGAATGATAATTATTTGCTCTAAAATAGCTTTTTATATTATGAAAGAATTTATCATTAAATTATTTTGGAGAGCAATTTTCCCTTGAGCTTATAAATAGGATTTGATTTACTACTATTTGATGAACAATGCATTTTTAGTTTCTAATAAACTGCATAAAATGATACACTTAATTCTTTCAATCTAAAAATGTCATTAAACAATACACAATAAAATCATATTTTCTTTGAATCTAAAACACTAAAGGTGACAATCTTAGAAAAGTACATTGTGTATTGAGAAAACAAAGTTAATATTTCAAAGTTCCAGCAAAAAGAAGTCCTTAATTTAAACTCAATAATATATTAAATATCTTGTGTATATCTGTGTAAATATGTGTATTTGGGTGTACTTAGTGAGGAAAGACAGTGCTACCTTTAGTGCAGACATAACTCAAAGCAGACCCTTTGAGTAAGCACCCAGCCTAGACTGATATTCTATCAGAATTCCTAACAGTATATCAGAGTTTTGGTTTAGGAATGATTAATACTAATTAATATAAAAATAAATAAATTTAGAAAGTCAAAACTTGCTTATTTACAAAACAAATTCAATGGTACATTGGACAACAAATTTACAGTACTTCTGTGATACATTTTTATTGATTTATTTTTCCTTTCGCTAGCTGGTGCATGTGCTCACCAGAGAGACAGAGAGAGAGAGAGAGAGAGAGATGGATACAGAGGCAAAGTGAGAAATCACCCAACAGGGGGATGACCATTCTGCAAGCCATCTCATCCATTCTCATCTTGGGACTTTGGGCATGCATGTACATATACCTGATATAATTTTCAAGCCACTGGGTTTAAGACTTGAACCATGCTATAGTCCATGTGGAATCCAGACACCATAACCACCATGCAACCTTCCTGGCCCAATGTGATACATTTTTAAAAAGCAATAAAAGAAATCAAATTGTGATAAGAATGCTTGTGCCTACTGAAGATAATTTATTGGGTTTTGAAATTTTGTTAAAATTTGCTTATTATTTACTTTCTATATGAATGTGATAGATTGGAAATATTTAAAAATACACACAGAATATCCTGTAGAAATTTAGGCATATTGAACCATACAAACATACACACACACACACACACACACACACATACACACACACATATTTTCTTCTAGATTATCTTACATAGTAGTATACCCTGCATTAGTTATTTAAACTCTATATTAAATAGTTTCCCACATTAAGACATTCTACTGAAACCTCAACTTTACAACAAGTTTATGATATAAAAGTATAATTAAAATTTCTAATATCAGTACATTATTTACAGTACTTCTGTGATACATTTTTATTGATTTATTTTTCCTTTCGCTAGCTGGTGCATGTGCTCACCAGAGAGACAGAGAGAGAGAGAGAGAGAGAGATGGATACAGAGGCAAAGTGAGAAATCACCCAACAGGGGGATGACCATTCTGCAAGCCATCTCATCCATTCTCATCTTGGGACTTTGGGCATGCATGTACATATACCTGATATAATTTTCAAGCCACTGGGTTTAAGACTTGAACCATGCTATAGTCCATGTGGAATCCAGACACCATAACCACCATGCAACCTTCCTGGCCCAATGTGATACATTTTTAAAAAGCAATAAAAGAAATCAAATTGTGATAAGAATGCTTGTGCCTACTGAAGATAATTTATTGGGTTTTGAAATTTTGTTAAAATTTGCTTATTATTTACTAAAAATTTGCTTTTTATTTATTAAAATAAAAATGTTTTAAAAAATTTAACTATGTTTATTTTAATTTCTATCTAAATTACTTTATTATAGATTTACTGTTACTCCATTGTTGTAGTTTTTTCTTTGCCCATTTTACGATTAGCTTTTTCCATTTTCTTTTATTGTTTTGAAAGAACTATTTATTATATTAAATACTTACTTTTTTATAATTATTTCCCTGTTTGCTGTATGGTATATTTATAATGACTTAATGAAAAGATAATTCATATTTTGAAGAAGGCATAAGTCTTGTATCAAAGATTTTCTTGTGACATAATTATTTTTTACATAGACAATACAGGAATACTTAAAAGACCTTTCTTACAATTAGCCATGAGTAAAGAACCTAACCTGATTCTTATTTCCCCATATGAAGAACTAAGTAAATAGACGACTTGCTGTTCCTTTAGAGTCTGGAGCTCTGAGGATAAAGTGTTTGAAATTAATCCTGATGGCCATAATGGACTTAGGCGGCTTCATTTCTCTCACCACCACAAACATGAAATATCTACAAAAAAACATTATTTTTAAAATGTTTCTAAATTCCAATGGCATGGACTTTCATCAGAGAGACAGAGAGAGAGAAAAAAGGGCTCTCTCTTTTTGAGCGGACACAGTACCCCTCAACAGATCATAGTAATGGCTCAATCCCTTTTCACTTTTACTCCATCCTGTTGGGATCTTGGCCACACACTCATACATGCCAAGTGTGTTTTCCAAGCTGCCAAGATGGGGATTCCAACCATAGTTGGTAACATGGGATCTAGCTGCCTCCAAGCACTCGGATGTAGAGCCATCCCTAGAAACTTATTTATTTTTTTTGATATGAAGACACACCATTCAAAACAAACAAATAAACAAGCAACAATAATAGCAAGCTTGTATAAAATCAATAAATCCCAACTCTGAGATTCTAATTCGAAGTGTTTTTCTGTGAAACTGTTTCCTCTGATTTAGTCACACATGGATAAGTGGGGTAAAGCTTCCTGAGCTTCAAGTAGAATACATCTGTTAAAAGAGTTTTTCTCAAATAATATTCAAGTGTCTGCAGTTCCTATCAAGTGTCTGTTTTGGTGTAACGTGACCCACAGGTTCAGAAACTTGATGTGGCATTCTGTTTGATATAAACTGTGTTTACTGTGATTGCTGATACCTAAAAACCACTATGTACTGTTTTATGCCCGTTAGATTCATTAGCCAATGAACTCGTCTAATAAGATGAAAATTATTAATAAATAAACAAATGCTCTTTGATTAATTCCTTGAAATATAAGATTGTCAGAAAAGTCATGATGCATGTTTTCTTTTTTTTTATGCCAAAAAGCATCATGACCTTTCTGACAAGAAAATAGAAAGCCGGAAGTTTTCAAGATGGTGGAACTTGTAGTGTTACATTAGAAGTCAAGAATGCCACAGTCATATTGTAACTGACTTTTTCAGTAGCTGGTGTACCTAAAATGCCACTAGTTTTGTCTCAGTAGAGTACAAGTAATGTGCTGGTATTCCTAACTACCAAGCTTGTCTCTTCCGTTAATGGCTAAACTCACTAGACCTTTGTCTGGCCTCTGACTTAATTCTGGTACATAGGTTTAGAGGTTATGAACCATTCTTGGTTAGGAGCTCATCTTCTCTATCTGTCAGCTTTTTTACTGGTCTTGTTCTGATCATGGTTATTCATTACCATAATTCAGATATCTATTTTTCTGAGACTGGAATCCTGAAATACCTCTGTGAAGAAAATTTCTTGCTTATTTGAACTTCTGTTGATTTTCTGTCATTTGATGTGAGATGATTCCCTATAAGAATTCATGGGAATACTAAAAATTGGTTAGTCCCATGATCTATCACAAGTGTGTATAAACTGCGCTATAAATAATGACTTTTTTCCCTCTTGTAATAGTATCATCTGTTAGATTTCTTGTCATACTTTTCTTTCCATTTGGCAGTTGTTATATGTAAGACAGTTATCTTTAATTTTTTTTTTTTTTTTGCAGGGGTGGGGACCAGCAGTTAGCATAATGGCTATGTCACTGGACTCCCATGTAGTCGACTGGGGTTTAAGTCCTGGACCAGGCAGCTTAAACTCACACCGGGCGCATGTGCGTGCGTGCTCAAGATCCCAAGAGGAGAATGGAGGAGAAGGGATTGCAGCATGGCCATACCCCCTGGGGGGTGATTTCTTGCTTTATATCTCTGTCTCTCTCTGTCTTTCTGGTGAGAGCGCACACACCCTATAATGAAAAACCTCTCCAAAAAAAAATTTTTTTTTTTACTTTATATTCATTCACTGTATATCTTTACAGCATACAAAATGATTTTTCCCATACAAGATACACTGAATCTTGACTTAGTCAAAGATATTACTATAACTATTATCTTCAACAGATAATTTTCGATTTTGTGTTTCTTAGCTATTTTACTTTTTTCTTTTCCCCCTTGATTCCCTCTCTCTCACCCTCTGCCTTTTTCTACCCTCCTTCAACATTTTCTCTGGTGTCCACAGTTGCTCTTCATGCCTTTATATTGGGAAAATTTCAGTTTCAGCCATGGAGTGCAGACCTTCAGTATATAGCAAGTGGGGACATACAATGCCTCTCTTATTTTCTGGCTTGCTTCACTTAGCACTAAGTCTTGCATAGAATCTTCCACATTTGTCAGCTTTCTATAAAATGCCAGGGTCTCATTGATTTTTATAGATAAGTAGTATTTGGTAGTATATATGTTCCACAATTTCAATCCTTTCATCTCTTTCATGGACCTTTGGGTTGGTTGGTTCCAAGTCTTAGCAATCCTAAATAGTGCTGTAATAAATATGGATGTGCAAATGTTTTTCTAAATATTTTCCTATCCTTTGGGTAGAAATCCAGGAATAAAATTGCTGAATCATATGGTAATTCTATTTGTAGGTCTTTGAGGAACCTCCATATTGTTTTCCACAGTGGCTATAATAATTTACATTCCTACCAGTAGTGTAGGAGAGTTCCCTTTCACCATAGCCTAACAGCAATTATTAGACTTTACTTTTTCAGTCTTAGCCATTCTGACTGGTATTAGGACAGTGATCCTCTTAGGTTGAGTTAGTTGTTGTGGTAATTCTTTGACAAGTCTTTTTTGATATTCCATAAAATCTGTGACCTCCTGTCTATGTTGTTCCTTATTATCATCTGTAGCTTTTAGACTTCATTTCCTTGCTTAAAGTCTCTAAATAATACATTCCTTAGACAGCAATGCTAAACAGGACCAGCAGTTAGTATAATGGCTACATCACTGGACTCCCATGTAGTCGACCGCAGTTTGAGTTCTGGACCCGGTGGCTTAAACTCACGCCAGGCGCGTGTGCGTGTGTGCCCGAGATCCCGAGAGGAGAACAGAGGAGAAGGGATTGCGGCATGGCCATCTCTCCTTGGGGAGGGCAGTGATTTCTTGCTTTCTATCTCTCTGTCTCTCTCTGTCTTTCTGGCGAGCACCCTATACCAAAAACCTCTCAAAAAAAAAAAAAAAAAAGAAAGAAAGAAAGAAAAAGAAAAAGAAATCAACCCTAAACTAAATGCTTATCTTTTCTCATAGAATTGACATTTTTGGGTCTGACATGAACTTAGTAAACTAGCTAAACATGTTTAATAAGGAAATTTAATATATAACAAAAATGTGACATATTTAAACTCTGAGAAGACCTGTTGGCTCCTAGGAATTTAAGAGATGTGCAATAAGCATATTGAATATCTCACTGATACCAACATTGTAGTCTGACATAATTATATATAGAAACTCTATCATTATAACCCTCGATACATTCTTAAAGCTCATTTTAGTCCCAAAGAATAAATAAATTTCACTTAAATCTCATGGCTTAGTTTCATGATCCTTCAAATAATGCCATATAGAATTATGACTGGCCTTTTAATAATCTTTGCCTACATTCTATACTAAAATATCTTAAAATGAGAAGTCCTACAGCTTCAATAACATTGTTGGAGATCCAATTAAATGAAGCATGTTCAGGTATATGCCATTTTTTTCCTTTGCCTTAACCATAGCTATACTTTCCAAGGATTTCAGCAGATTCTCACATTGCTGATTAGTTGAAAGGATCCATAACCTTATTTAGCCAGGGCAGAATAGGAATAATATATTGGGTTGCTGGACAAGTCATGACATATTTTCTATGCTTTTCTATGCAAAATGTTTCATCAAAATGATCAACTAAAGTTTCTAATAGTTCTTAGAATCTTGGAAAAATAATTTAAAGACAATAACAAAAGAATTGACAAAAGTTTGAATTATTAGTAATTGAAAGTTGATTAAAGCAAGGATATAAGAAAATATGCAGATTATGCTGATTTAAAATGTTCACATCTTCTTTAAAAACAAACAAACAAACAAAAAACAACTCTGCAATTATTAGTTTATTAGTGTCATCCAGGACTCAGACATTTAGTATTCCTCCTGAAATTACATAAATAAATGCAAATGGACAAAATCCAAGTCAAAATTATATAACAAAACAGCACTCTATCACAAAATCATGTAAAATTACAAGAACACTATTTTAAAACACTAGCACTTTAAGAGAACGACAATCTCAAACTACAAAATTACCAAATTGTTCCCTAAACTGTTAAGCAGGTAAACCTGACTAATGTTCTTTAAGATTTTATATGTTTATTATAAACCACACAATAACTTTCAAGTGTTGTATAACTTACTTAAAGCCTTTCTTTAAGGGTTTTTGCCCTAGTGTGTGTGCCCTCACCAGAAAGATACAGAGACAGTGAAAAGGAAAGAGAGAAATTACACCCTGGGGTGGGAAGAGGACAGTCACACTGCAATCCCTTCTCTGGCCACACTGCAATCCCTTCTGCTCCATTTTTCTCCTAGGATTTGGGGCATGTATACATGCTCCGAGAGTGATTTTCAAACTGCTGGGTCAGAGACTTGAACTGAAGTTGACTATGTGGGAGTCCCGTGACATCACCACTACACCACCTGATAGCCCTTAACTGCAGTCTTTAAATATCATCTAACTAGAAAATGAAAAGAGAGAGAGAGAGAATGGCCCATTATAGCAGATCTGGACGCAAGGCCTGACAGTATTGCAGATAACATTTATCAAAAGCAATGCTTTGTCATCATGATCTCTCTTGGCCTCATCCATGTCAGTATTTGTCCACCTGGATTGTAAGACACTAGAACTCTTGAAGAGGTCTCCTGGTTAAATTATCTAATTGAAATAATCATTGCCCATGTGCCCTGGTGATAGCTTGGAACTGATGAGTTTGAACTGTTTTTACAAGTGTATGTAATCAAATAGGACCACGGTGATGATGAGAAAGTTGACCTAGCTAAGCATGGTTCTTCACCTTTCAATTAATTTTCAGATTAAAAAAGACAACAGAACTGCTCTCATTAATTGTAAACTTTTATATTGTGCAAAGTAAAAAAGGTGTGTATTAAATATCAATACAGAAAGAATGCCTTCATGGCTCCTGAGAACTAGTGATTTCAGGGGAAAAAAGAGAAATGAAGATTTTCTACTGATAATTCAGCCTCCAGCCCACAAATTCGAGTGGAAGGAAGCTCCTCAAGCCTTCTCTCTGTCTCTGTCTCTATCTCTGTCTCTCTCTGCCTCTTTCTCTGTCTTCTCATTTTTACATATTTTTTCCTTTAAAAAATTTTTTAAGGTAAATTATTTTCTCGGTTTTCAGCCCCTCCTTTACCTTTATCTTGTTAATACTCCCCTCTGGCCCTCCCACCCAGGAGAAGCAAGGGGCAGGCCTTCAGAAGAAGACACCTTCATGGCTCCTGAGAACTAGTGATTTTGCACAGCACACGGTTTTCTATTTTTTGCTTTTTTTTAAAAAAATATTTTTTAGTTGCTTTTAATGTTTTTACTTCTTTTTTTCTCTGTTTCTTGGTTGTTGTTCTCTCTTTCTCTCCTCTCTCTCTTTACTTTTTTTTTTCTTTTATCTCATCTCTCTGCTCTTCAATCTCCATTCACTGTGTTTCTAGATGTATCTAAAGGAACTTTAGGCAAACATCCAAATACTACTAGGGTTAACATATTCCTCAATATCTACTGAATCTGCTGCACAAAGGGATCATAATGGAACAGCAAAGAGATTCCAGATCACCTCTTTCTGCACACTCTTGAACAGTCAATTTGAACTTCAAGCTTAGTAAGAAACACACCATCTATCAGATGACTAGAAATCACTGAGGGCCACAAGAAATATGGGAAAACAAGAAAATCCCTCTCCTCCAAGGGAAGAGAATACTTCCTTGTCATCCACAGACAGTTCAATGCAAATCATCTGATAAAGAATTTAGAACATTCATAATGGTGAAGTTAACTGAGATGGAAGAGAAGAGAGACAATGAGCTGCAGAAGAAAAAGAAGAAAGGAAATGATAAGTTTCAGGAGGCGAGGAAATTCTTGCAAGATCTAAAAGAGAAATTACACACTTTACAAAAGAATCAAATAGACCTGTTACAGATGAAGACTATATTACAGGTAGTCAAAATATTTAATACTTGAAAGTATTAAAAGCAGACTAGATCATACAGAAAATAGAATCTCAGACATAGAAGAGAAAATTTCTGGCCTAGAAAAATCCACCACAAAGACTGAGAAAATGGCCCCCAAAATGAGAGTAATATACAAGAAATACTAAATACCATCAAATGTCCAAACATCTGGATAATTGGTATCTCAGAAGGTGAAGAGACTCATAAAGGCATTGATAATCTATGCCATGAATTCCTGCAAGAAAATTTTAAAAACCTAGAGAGGCACTCAAATATCCAGTCCCAAGAAATACAAAAGACCCCAAATAGAATCAACCCAAGAAGATCTTCTCCAAGACACATTGTAGACAGATTTACCAAAACCATAGACAAAGACAAGGTTATAAGATTAGCAAGAGAAAAACAACAAGTTACCTACAAAGGATATCCTATCAGGCTAACAGCTGACCTCTCATAGGAAGCATTATGAGTGAAGAAAGAATGGGAAAATATATTCAATGTGTTAAGAGGAAAGCAATTTCAACCAAGAATACTGTACCCAGCAAGATTATCCTTCATATGGGAAGAAAAGACAAGAATATTCTCAGATAAATAAAACCTGAAAGAATTTACCAATGCTAGACCAGATCTCCAAGAAGTTCTCAAGAGAGTGCTCTATCAGGAAAACTAAATGCATACACATAAAAATAAGAGTTCAAAAACTAATAAAATGGCCAACTTAATCATAGAGACAAGTCTGTAGTTGAACATTATATTCCAGAATTCAATCAGGAAGATTGAACCACAACAAAAGATAGATTACATACATGAGACTGAACTGGTGAAATAGCATTTTATGACTTTTGACTAAAATATTGCTGATTTTCTTTTTTTTCCACATTATTTATTATTTGTTTTTTTTGTATATACTTTAAATCATATTGTTTGGCTTACAATGAGACCATTTCAATATGTGCACATTTCTCTCCAGACCCATTGATCAAAATATCTTTAACAGATAACACCACACCTCAGGCTTTGCTGTCTGGTTTTAATGATTTTTGTCCTGTCTTGAGCTGTCGATAGGTTCATGTACCTACTATTTGAACAGAATCCTAACCTGTTTCCTGGCTTTAAGTTTTAAGCAAAGTTCCTTAGCATTTATTTGATTTATTAAGGTTAAAGCTGCTTTTCTTGAAATTACCAGCTGAACTTGCTATTGAAAGTAGTTAGATTATTTAAGAAATTGTGTGATCAATAAAATGGAGGGTGGGAAGAATGGAAGACAACTGTAGACACCAGAGATGGTGTGAGAAGAGGGTGGGAAAGATCAGAGGGTTAGAAATAGGGGTTAAAATATAAAACTAGAAATGGAAAATTATTGATGATAAGATGCATGATTAAGCCACTATGCAGTATATTCTAGATGGAAAATCACAGTTTGTATGCTGTGATGATTCTTAAGGAATGAATGTAAATTAATTTATTTTTAAAAAAGTTTCAGAAAAAAACATGAAAACTGTTTTTCTTGAAATTAAAAAAAAATGCATTAAAAAAAATATCTGATGACTGCAGTAAGCTATATAGCCCCAGCTAGGTGCTACTTTGTCATATGTTCACTCCACTCACTGAAGTTTATATGGATATGAATATATCAGCTGTGCTTGCTACTGAAAACATTTAGTTTAATTAAGATCTTTAATGAATCAATAAAATGTGTGGGAGGAAGTCATAGAATGCAACTATGGATACTTGAGTCAGTGTGGGAGGAGGGTGGGAGATGGCAGAGGGTGAGAGATAGGGAATTAAAGATGGGGAAAAAAGCAGGAAATGGAGTGGAAAAGAAATGGAAAATTTGTTGACAATAACGTATATGTTGATGTGCTTGACTGAGCCAATATTCAGTGCATTCTTGATGGAAAAATCTCATTTTGTGTGCTATAATGATGTATAGTAAATTAATGCAAATAAATAAATTTAAATTAAAAAAAGAATGCCTCAAATCTTTTTATATTGAACATTGAAATGCTTTTGAGTTGATGGTTCATTTTCTTCTTTAATTATGTATTTAATAGGTTGATGTGAATAATAATGAAAGTCTCTTAGAATGGCTTAATTTTCTGGAATACCCCATTTAATCTAAAAAATAAGAAAATATGTTCACAAATTTGTAGGCTAAAGAAAATCTTGGGCCGTCAGAAAAGTCATGACGAATTTTTTGCATAAAAAGTATAGAAAAATACATAATGACTTTTCTGACAATCCAATAATAGCAAATACATGCCATTCTTAAGATAATTTAAATGTAAGCACCTCTGTTGAACAGAATTCTTCATTTCCAAGGTCCTAAAAATAAGTAATTTGAAGGATAAAGAATTGGTCCCCAAGACATGTACTGAAAAGCTAAGAAATTACACTGTTAAGGTCATCTGTAGTATCAAGGGAATGAACGTGTAAATATTTCCAACACAGGTTGGATATTGTCAAGGCCCTTTGTCAGATGCTGATAAACAATGTCTTCATAATAGGAGAAATCTTTTACCTTCCATATTTCAGAATCAACCTGAGATTGCCATAATTGTATTTGAATATAATGGGATTAGAAGATTCTAGCATAGAATTTTAAACAATAGTTAAAAAGAAAAAGATTTGGTCAAATTTTACATACCATCAACTTCACCACACTTCAGTGTTGAAATAAATGGCTCTTAAAAAATTTATATAGTTGTCTATCCATTAAGCAATTCAATTTTAAAAGTTTTTCATTGGTCTCCAATGAAGAAATTACAGTGGATTCTAACACCTACCTGCCTTCAGCTTGGAGACAATCACTAATATACTTTCTGTCATTATAAATGTCCCACTTTGATCATTTCATAGTAAGAAAATTATACACTGTACAGGCTTTTGCAAGTAACTTATTTCACTTAGCAAAATGTTTTCAGGATGCATTCATATAAAAGAATGTATTAGTAATATGAACTTTGTGTTATTGAATATTATCTGAATATGTAATTTTATTTCACTTATTCATCCATCAATGGATGTTTGGCATATTTTCAATTTTGGGCTATCATGAATCATGCTGATATTAAAATTTGCATACAGAATTTGTATGGATACATATAATAGCTTTCTTTGTTTTCTATAGATTGCTAAAAAATCTAAAAATTCTATGCTGTATAGCAAGTTTGTGCATAACTTTATAAGAAACTATGAAATTATTTTTCAAAGATGCTGTCTCATCTCACACTCCTATGTACAAAAATGTATGAGGAGTATAGTAGTTCTGTATGCTGACCATCACCAGGTGTAATATTTCTCTCCAATTCATGACAGTTATACTAGTTGGTGTAAAGAGTAGATTTTTCTCCAATGTTTCATGATATTTAGAACTTTCCACATGTTTATTAGGTATTAAAGAGGCCATCAGTGACATGGTTGCTTTTGAGTTGATGGTTCATTTTCTTCTTTAATTATGTATTTAATAGGTTGATGTGAATAATAATGAAAGTCTCTTAGAATGGCTTAATTTTCTGGAATACCCCATTTAATCTAAAAAATAAGAAAATATGTTCACAAATTTGTAGGCTAAAGAAAATCTTGGGCCGTCAGAAAAGTCATGACGAATTTTTTGCATAAAAAGTATAGAAAAATACATAATGACTTTTCTGACAATCCAATAATAGCAAATACATGCCATTCTTAAGATAATTTAAATGTAAGCACCTCTGTTGAACAGAATTCTTCATTTCCAAGGTCCTAAAAATAAGTAATTTGAAGGATAAAGAATTGGTCCCCAAGACATGTACTGAAAAGCTAAGAAATTACACTGTTAAGGTCATCTGTAGTATCAAGGGAATGAACGTGTAAATATTTCCAACACAGGTTGGATATTGTCAAGGCCCTTTGTCAGATGCTGATAAACAATGTCTTCATAATAGGAGAAATCTTTTACCTTCCATATTTCAGAATCAACCTGAGATTGCCATAATTGTATTTGAATATAATGGGATTAGAAGATTCTAGCATAGAATTTTAAACAATAGTTAAAAAGAAAAAGATTTGGTCAAATTTTACATACCATCAACTTCACCACACTTCAGTGTTGAAATAAATGGCTCTTAAAAAATTTATATAGTTGTCTATCCATTAAGCAATTCAATTTTAAAAGTTTTTCATTGGTCTCCAATGAAGAAATTACAGTGGATTCTAACACCTACCTGCCTTCAGCTTGGAGACAATCACTAATATACTTTCTGTCATTATAAATGTCCCACTTTGATCATTTCATAGTAAGAAAATTATACACTGTACAGGCTTTTGCAAGTAACTTATTTCACTTAGCAAAATGTTTTCAGGATGCATTCATATAAAAGAATGTATTAGTAATATGAACTTTGTGTTATTGAATATTATCTGAATATGTAATTTTATTTCACTTATTCATCCATCAATGGATGTTTGGCATATTTTCAATTTTGGGCTATCATGAATCATGCTGATATTAAAATTTGCATACAGAATTTGTATGGATACATATAATAGCTTTCTTTGTTTTCTATAGATTGCTAAAAAATCTAAAAATTCTATGCTGTATAGCAAGTTTGTGCATAACTTTATAAGAAACTATGAAATTATTTTTCAAAGATGCTGTCTCATCTCACACTCCTATGTACAAAAATGTATGAGGAGTATAGTAGTTCTGTATGCTGACCATCACCAGGTGTAATATTTCTCTCCAATTCATGACAGTTATACTAGTTGGTGTAAAGAGTAGATTTTTCTCCAATGTTTCATGATATTTAGAACTTTCCACATGTTTATTAGGTATTAAAGAGGCCATCAGTGACATGGTGGTTAAGGCAGCTGGATTGCACATGGCAGACAATGCAGTTTGAGTCTCAGACCTGTGGCCTGAAAAATAAGCCAAGTATGTGGAACAGATGCCTAAAGTCCCAAGAGGATAACAGAAATGAAGGGACTGCAGTGTGGCCATTGCCCCAAGGGTGTAATTTCTTACCCTCCATCTGTCTCTCTTTCTTTTCCTCTCTCTCTCTTGCTGGTGCATGTGCCCTATACCAAATTTTATGAAAGGGGGCGATATTGATAAACAATTTTATGTAAACAAATTAGAAAACAAAATTACCTGTCTAGAGAGACACCAAATGCTAAAACTGACTCATAAAGAAATAATATATGTATATGTATATATATATATATATATATATATATATATACACATTTGATAAAGGTATAGCACTGTTAGGTCTTGTGTCCACATCTGTAATTGGTAGTATTTCTTCATTCTTTTGTTAGCTGATATTTAAAGATTATAGGTCAACCACCCCTGAAAGCTGCTGTGTGGTTTGTAATAACTATGTGAAATAGTCCTAAAAATAACAAGGACATATTAAATCAGCATAGTTTGTTTATCTTTTTTCATATTCTTGCTTTATTCAGCTTTCAATTACCATTTAATTTAGCCTTTCATCACTTCTTTTGTTCTCTTCTCTGAATTACTTTTTCCTGGATTCTAAACACTATCATAATCTTTCAGTAAGCTATGTCATCTTATTCAGCCTTAGATAACAAGGTCATGGATTCCTTGAATTGGACAGTAATGTGAGAATCTCCTGAAATCCTTAGAGATGATGGTTAGAGTTGAGGTTAAGAAAAAATGGCATATGTCCAAGCATGCTTCATTTCAGAGAATACTCAATAATGTTATGAGGTGGTTAAGGATTTGTAGGTTTTTGTTTGTTTGAGAGAGAGAGAGAGATTTGCTATAGGGCTCATGCTCTCGCCAGAGAGACAGAGAGAGAGAGATAGAGAGACATAGAGACAGAAAGTGAGACATTAGCCCCCATAGGGGGAATGGTCAAGCTGCAATCCCTTCCCCTCCATCCTCCTCTTGGGACCTTGGGCATGCATGCACACGCACCCTACTTGATTAAGCCACAACGTCTGGGACTCGTACCACAGTTGACAGCAACATAATTATGCCATCTGCTGGTTCCCAGGATTTGTAGTTTTAACATGTTTTACTCTGTCATTTAAGCAATGATTATAAATTAAGTCTGGATGACCTATAATAATTCGGTGACTTTAATATATATGCTTAATATTTAAAAACAAAATTATTTACAAATTACTTTAGAAAACATATTAGTAGAGGATGCTTCTCAACTCATTTTGTAAGACCAGTATTATCCTAACATCAAATTTATACAAAAAAATCACAAGGAAACAACATTTTTTTTTGGAGAGGTTTTTTTTTTTTTTTTTTTTTTTTTGTTTGTTTGTTTTTTTTTTTAATAGGGCTCATGCACTTTCCAGAAAGACAGAGAGAGACAGAGAAACAGAAAGCGAGAAATGAGCCCCCAGGGGAGATGGCCATGCCACAATCCCTTCTCCTCCATTCTCCTCTCGGGATCTTGGGCTCGCATGCACACGTGCTCAGCATGAATTTAAGCCACCGGGTCTGGAAGTTGAACCGCTATCAACTACATGGGAGTCCAGTGACATACCCATTACACTAACTGCTGGTCCCCAAAACAACATTTAGAATAGCATCGTTAGCAACATCGATCCAAAAAGCAGTAATAAGAAAAATACTGAACCAAATTTAGCAATATACAAAAATAATTATATCATCAAATGAAATTTAGCCCTGATACACAATGTTGGTTTAATAGCCTAAAATCAAATAACGTATTATACTGAATTAATATAATAATGAGAAAACCCCCACACAATCATTTCAACGGATATGAAAAAGAAAGCATTTGAGAAAAATCAAGCACTCACGTTTTTTAATAACAGTCAACAACTAAGAATAAAAATGTACTTCTTGAACTTCATGAAGAAATCTATGACACATCAAGATTAGTAGTAAAAACAAATGAAAAGCTCTTCTATTAAAATAAAGCAAGCCAATTCTATTTAACATAGTTCCTAAAAATTTAGCCAGTGAAATAAAATAATAATAGAATTAAGCATCTAGATTGGAAAGAGAAAAGTAACATAATATTTATTCACAGATGGTATGACTTTATTTGCAAAAGTTATAATTAATCCATCAAAAGACTTCTAGGACCAATAAACAAGTTCAGCTAGGTTGCAGGAAATATGGTGCAAAAAATCAACTACACTACTATATACTAGAAACAAATGATTCAAAAATAATAATAATTCTATTTGCAATTTCATCAAAAATGTTAACATATCTTTAGGGGTAAGTTTAAGAAATTCAAAGGACAGCTATGGCACAAGTGTGAGAGAGCCACTGTGAGGTGACTGAGGCCACATGGGAGACACAAGTTCAGTTCCTGGGTCAACCTAAACTGGCCAGGCCTGGTGATGCATGTCTGCATCCTAGCTAACTTGGTAAGGACCTGTAAAAGAATCTATCTCTCTCTTTCCATGCCTCTCCACATGCTCTATCTCAAGCATTAAACAAAAGCAGACATTTAAAATATTTTTATTCAAACCTACAAAATATTTCTAAGGAAATTAAAACAAATTAAATACATAAGAGATATTCCATATTTATGAGTCATCATATTCTAATTAATAAAATAATGATTTCTTTCAAATAGATTTACAGATTCAATACAATCCCTGTTAAACATCATAGATACTTGTTTTGTTGAAATAGAATTTATAAGCTAATATTCCAATTTATATGGAAATTTCAAAATACCTAGAATTACCTAAACAATTTTGAAAAAAGAGAATAAGTTTAGAAGATTTGAACTAATATATTTCAAAGTGTGATATTATGCCCCAAGATTCAAGGGTAATCGTTTAAGAATAGGCATTTAGACCAACAAATCAGAATCAAAAGTACAAACTAAAGTGTTAAAATATTGTCCAATTGATTATTGATAAAAGTATAAAGACAGTTCAAAAAAGGTTATTATTTTTAAAGAAACTGGTGGGAGAACAAAGAGATTTGTGCAGGCACTCATGCATACACACACACACACACACACACACACACACACACACAGAGACAGATCCTTATTTCACACAGTACATGACAATTAATTTTAGAGATCAGAAACCTAAATGTAAGATCAAAAATACAAAACTATGAGTGAAAAATATAAGAACATTTTTGAAACCGAATTTTATAAAGTGTTTTTTAGATATGGTATGCTAAAAGCATGAACCATAAAAGATAGCATCAATAATTGGACTTTATAAGCACTGAAATATTTTCATATAAAACGTCACCATTCATAAATGAAAATATGAGTCACAGACTTGGATAAAAATTTCCTAATTGCATATTTGACAAATGACATTAATGCAGCAGATATTCAAAGGATTCATGGAAAATGGAATTAAAATATGAGTTTATATTGGTGCAAAATGTTTTTGAAATCAAGGTTCAGGTGGTAGCACAGTGGTAAGCTAACTGGACTCACATTGGAATTGTGCTGGGCTCACATCTCAGAGCCTCCCTGAATTTCAGAGACATGCCTGTGACCAGGACTGACTAAGACTGAGTGTGAATCATCAGTGTGAAGGTCCTGTTGGGGGTGCCTGCCTCCCTGACCATTTCACTGTTTCATGAAGGATATAAATGTGAAAAACTTGGAAATTTATGCATCCTTTTGTTCACAGAACTCATTTTCCATAAGCTTTTTAAAAACCCCTTTGTAAAGAACGTCAACAATTTTATAACCAGGCAACTAGTAAGTCAATTGAAAAAATAGGTGAAGAGCTTGAATAGACATTTTACCAAAGAAGATACTCTTAACAAATGTGTTTATGGCACTATTGCTGAAAGAAAATCAGTTGAACATATGAATGATTGTAGTTTCGAATCTTCCAACAGTGATGATGTCTAGTGGATTAGCCTCATTGCTTATAATTCCAACAGTGAGGCACATGCTTCTGGATACTCACTGTTTGCTGTCACTTACTGATTTTTAAAAAGGTATTCCTTTCTGAACTGGTATAGTGAGCTTGAAAATGTAGTGATGACTCTATATCATGCATTTAAAGAACATACAAATGAATAATGATTTTTGTTTTATTCTAAAACATTTTAATAATTATTTATTTAATTTTATTTACTATTATTATTATTATTTAACTTGCTGCAAGACCTGAGGACTCACCAGAGGGAGAAAGTGAGACAGCAAGCCTCCAGGTCCTGGTCTCTAACCACTGTCTGCCATGTGGGAGTCCAGCGCCTCAACTACTACATCATCTGCTGGTCCCTATTCTAAACTTTTTAAACTTTTTTTTTTGAGAGGTTTTTGCTATAGGTCGCGTGCGCTTGCCAGATAGACAGAGAGAGACAGAGAGACAGAAAGCGAAACATCACCCCCCGGGGGGGATGGCCATGCCGCAATCCCTTCTCCTCCATTCTCCTCTAGGGATCTTGGGCACGCACGCACACGCACCTGGCATGAGTTTTAAGCCACCAGATCCGGGATTCGAACCGCAGTCAACTACATGGGAGTCCAGCGACATAGCCATTACGCTAACTGCTGGTCCCCCTATTCTAAACTTTTTGAAGTAAATGATGACTGGGCTTCATTCCTGAAATTTTCAAGTGTTAAAAGTATCAGGATAATTCCACCAGAATGGCAGAAGAGTAATCTAATAAGCACAAAGGAATTTTAAAATGCATTTATTTATTCAAATTGGTAACATAACTTCATTACACTTAAATATCTTTCCCATCCAGAGAAATATCTTTGTAAGGCATTATACTTTGAAGTCACCTGTTACTCAGAATTGGAGGTTCAATACACCCAACATAATTACAGTGCCAAAGTTACCACAGTTACAGTCAATTACGTCACTGCTCTTTTGCGGTGTTGTTTTAATTATTACAGTTTTTCAGCTGTTGAAGTCTCTCTAAACTCATAGAACAGTGTATTATCTACTGCTCTTTATAAAAAAGGCAATTACATTTGTTACTAGAAAAACACTGATATGATTAAATTAATGAGAAATGCAATCATGACGAAGTGAATTATATGGGCTACAACCAAGTCAATTGTGATGTGGTCTTCTTTTAAACACAGACTTTATTTTTATAAGATTAAGTTTATAGAGTGAAGCTGATGTCCTTTTTCAAAGAGACCAAATAAAAAATGTAGTCATCAGCACTTATGGACACTAATTTGACGGTTGCCATAAAGTCACAAACCATGCCTCTACAATAGTAAAGTTTATGATATAGAAATGAATCAGATATCAATAACTTGTATCAGAACTTTGTATGAGAAAGTAACAATTTATTCATGGATAAAAATATTTCCTATTTGGTGCTTACAAAATCACACACACACACACACATATATATATATACACACACACATATATATACACACACATTTATATTCAGAGTGTGTGTATATATGTGGAGAATATATATATATGATATTTATATATATATGAGTGTATGAGTGTGTATGTATATGTGTGTGTGTGTATATATATTTCTGGGCATGTTTTCCCTATAGAGAAACTAGATTTAATTTTTTTTTTTTTTTGGAGAGATTTTTGCTATAGGGCGCATGCACTCGCCAGAGAGACAGAGAGACAGAAAGCGAGAAATCACTCCCCAGGGGGTATGGCCACGCCACAATCCCTTCTCCTCCATTCTCCTCTCAGGATCTTGGGCACGCATGCACACGTGCCCGGTGTGAGTTTTAAGCCACCAGGTCCGGGGCAGAAACCACGGTCAGCTACATGGGAGTTTAGCAACATAACCATTACGCTAACTGCTGGTCCCTAGATTTCTTTTTTTTATTCAAATGTGTGTGTGTGTGTATGTGTGTATATACATACACACATACGCACAATACACAATACACACACACATACACACACACAAGCATTCAAGCAAAGATATTGAACATAGCATCTAACTTTCATTTTGTTGTAGGACACAAGAAATTATCAATATTAAAGGCACATTTACACGTAACATTATAAGTTTACTTTTGGGTTGTCACCTTAAAAAAAACACAAAATAGATACTTATTTGTATCAGGAAACAAAATCTCTAAAATTGAGCAATAGACTTTCTTTAACTTTGTGTTTTCCCCTCACACTATTAGAGATGCTGGAATTAAATTTCTATAATACATTATATTGTAAATTGCCCTGAATTTTACAACTCCCTAATAGTTTATTACTAAATCTCAACCATTTTATAACCATTGCTGACAAACTAAAATTTTAAGAATTATTTTATTTAACTTTATTTATTATTATTATTTTTTTTTTACCAATGACATACTATATTTTCATCACATATGACTGTTGTGCCTAACTGTGACAAAATTTTGCTACAACTCTCATTCTTATTTGCTTAGTTTTCACACAGTACACAATAAGGTTTATCAGGGGAGGTACAAGGAAGAGAACATTTGCCATGAAAACATTAACAAGGGGAGAGGCATGCCGGGCAAAGCGAACAATAGGTTGCTGAAGGGCAGATAGAAGATGATCACTGCACAGATGTATGAGACACAAGTACTGAGGGCCTTGAGCTGCTCCTTTCAGGATGCAATTCCCAGCACAGTCTTGAGGATCCAAACATAAGGCACAGCAATGAGCATAAAGTCTACCATAAGGCAGAGTACCTCAAAAAAGCCATAGATGATGTCAAGTCTGTTGTCAGAGCAGGCCAACTTCATGACGTCTTTGTACAGACAGTAGGAATGCGACAACTGACTTTTCTTGCAATGCCGCAAGATTTTTTTTTTTTTGGGAGAGATTTTCACTGTAGGGCGCGTGCGCTCGCCAGACAGACAGAGAGAGACATAGAGACAGAAAGCAAGAAATCACCCCCCGGGGGGATGGTCACGCCGCAATCCCTTCTCCTCCATTCTCCTCTCGGGATCTTGGGCATGCATGCACACGCGCCCGGCGTGAGTTTTAAGCCACCAGGTCCGGGACGTGAACCGCGGTCAACTATGTGGGAGTCCAGCGACATAGCCATTACGCTAACTGCTAGTTCCCTATGCCACAAGATTTTTAAAGTGAAGGGGAAAGGCAGAACCAGGAAGATACTCTCAAGGGAGAATATTATTCCTATTTAGGAAACTCTGACAGTTCTAAGGATGGAGCTGTATCTCAGAGGGTTAGGGATGGCTAGGAAGCAACCAAATGACATGATTAGGAGGACTGAGGACTCCAGGGCTGTGAAACCATGAATGCAGAATTCTTGGGCATAGCAAGCATCAGCAGAAATTGCAGGAGCATTGAATAAGAAGACCCTCAACATGGTGGGCAGAGAAGATAAAGACAAACCCAAGTCAGACAGGGACAACATGGAAAAGAAATAGTACATGGGCTCATGCAAGGCAGGCTCTGTCTTGATGATAAAAAGGATTATGCAGTTCCCCAAATAACTATAAGATACATGCTGCAGAAACCAAATATATACATATTCTAGCCCTGGCATCCCAACCAAAAAGAAGGTAGTAATATCAGCATGTGATGTGTTGATAATGGACATAATGCATTCAAAAAGTTCTGCAATGAAACATCCAGATTTCTTTGTTGGTAAAATAGCAATACCTAGAAATTTAGTAGAAAAAAAAAGTTGAAATTTGTGACTTCTTTCAGATCTATTTTGATAGAATAGAACAGTTATGTGACTCTTACATGGAGAGAAGTGTATATCAAAATATGCTTATATAATACATTTAGAAAATAATTTCTGGTCATGTTTTCCCTATCGAGAAACTAGATTTAAATTTTCTATTAAAATATGCATATAATTTTATTTTTTTGTAAAATATTAATAATTCCTAGTCAATAAAACAGAAGTCCTCTAATATTTCTTGCTTTAAAATTCCAGATAAGATGTAGTAGAATATATGATCTGTAGAGTGACACTGCTGTGGGTAAAGAAATATCCCAAGAAAATGCTTTCTTAAATTTTGTTTTTGCTCTAGCTCAGTGTTTTATTTTAATTTATTAATTTTATTTACTATGATGATGATGAGTATTATTTGACCAGAAAGGGATAGAGTGAAAGAGAGAGAGAGGAAAAGTAAGAAAGCAAGCCGCCACATCCAGGACTTGAACCATGGTTGGCCATGTATAGGAGGCCAGTGCCGTTAACCACTGTGCCACCTGCTGCCCCCAAACTAAAGTTTTTAAATATAATTATAGCTAATGCCTCTATCAACTTTTCTTGAGTTTTCAATGTCAGTTGGATAATTCACTTTCTTCTTTCTTCCTTTGTTTCTTTCTTTCTCTTTCGGAATTGTAGCTTCACTAAATCAAATTTTAGCTTTCACAATAATCTTCAACGCGTTATACATCTAAGATTTCCTAACTTAATTGATTTATCATCCATTCTCCACAAAATCTTTGTTTACATTGGACTTGAATACTTGTGCGCTCACGCACACCCACACACTCCTGCATCATTCCAGATTTAAATCTGTGTTTATACTACTACCCGCATGTGTGACAGTCCTTGGTATGCCCTATCATTTAAAATCCTAATAACTCAAGGTTTCATAGAATATATTTTTCTGAGGAGCCTACCTGAGTCATTGGTTGAGTTCTTACATATATCTGAGGAAGAGCAAACTATTTAAAGTCAACAGAAGAACTGCCATAAGAGAATAAATTGAGCAGATTCCCTGAGATCATCTACATACACAAAGAAATGGTTTGTGCTTTTCTAAACTAGAGCTATGTCTTTTTAGTATATGAGATATCAGATAGAGTCACCAAACAGTGTTTATCTTAGTAGTGAGAATAAGGCAAAACTAAGGCTCATCTTGCCAGCTCAGATATTAAGAACAAGACTTGAAATGATCGTATTTGGTTGCAAAAAAAGAATCACATGCCAGAATAAAATATTTTAAAAGTCTATTTAAAGGAATATAACAAAATCAATAAACCAGTAACAACAACAACAAAAGCACAAAGTCCAGCATCTTAAAAAAATAGAGAAAGAAATTTTGACACATAAATGAGAGAGAAATAAATCATGAAGAGATCTAGACATGTCTTAAATTATAGAGGTTAAAAGGAACTAACAACAAAACATAACTAGAAAACAAGGGCATGAAATAGCTTTTATACAATAAGCCATGTATATATAAAAAGAGTTTAAAAATGTGAACATGATGAAAGTTCAATGGAAGATATAAAAATGACTCAATTCACACGAAAAAGAAGAATGTAACCATGTGGGAGTGGAGAATCTGGGCAGTGGTGCAGCAAGAACTCAACACTCTGCAAACTCCCTATGTGCGAAGTGTCCAGGTTTACATCAGAGACATCTCAGAACATGTGGGCACGTGTGCACCCATGATCTGGGGTTGGACTGCAAAGTGAAGCCCATCTGTAAGTGACTGTCTCTCTCACCCATAAAAGAAAAAATAAATTTAACAAAAATATATAACATCAAAAATGGCATTATAATGGAAGGGATTCATAGCAGAATAAACACTGCAAAAAGTAAGATGAATTTAAAAACATAACAATCTAAACTTTAAGTCACAGAGTTTCAAAATAATGAGGCAAAAGCTAACCTAAATGGATAGAAAATAATGATAAAACAAAATTATAGCTGATCTCACATAAGTTACTTAAACTTACTACTTAGAAAGCTAGAGCAATACTAAATCTAAATTAAAGAATTAAATGAGGTGTACATATCAATGTTATACAAAACAGAAAAATGATTTATAAATATAACAAAATCAAAATTGTGGTCTTAAAAAGTTCAATAAAACAAGTCTACTAAAGAGTGAAAAGGAAAACACAAATAATAACAAATATTAAGAATAAAAGTTCATTGTAGATCTTCTAACATTAAAAGAAAAAAAGCAAATATTGTAGGTGACATCATACAAATAAATTTGACAACTGTGCAAAATAGAAAAATTATTTAAAAGACACAGACATATAAACATACAGAATATATACAAAATATAGTTTATATATTTATGTGTGTTTAATATTAAGTATGTAGTATCTATATATTGTGCATATTAGCTACTTCAGAAATATGTGAACACTGGGGCCAGCAGGTGGCTTAGTGGTTAAAGCATTGAACTCTAGTACGGCAGACCACAGTTTGAGTCTTGGACTTTGTAGCTTGAAAATCAAGCCAGACCTGTGTGAGTCCATGCCCAAAATCCCAGGAAGAGAATGAAAGAGAAGAGATCATGGTGTGGCCATCCCCAGGAAGGTGTGATTTCTCACTTTCCCTCTTAGTGTCTCTTTCTGGCAAATGCACATGCCCAATGGCAAAAACTTTAAGAAAAAGAAAAAATATATATCTGAATGCTATCTACATAAGATAAATACAAATTAACTTTGCTGTTCTTGAATTGTTAAATATGAACTTGGCAGACTGATGTCCACAGGCCAAATCGTGTGAATTATTTTTCTACTGCTATTGAAGGAAGAATATTTTCACATTTTTAGAGTTGGTAGAAAATATAGAAGAGGGGACCAGCAGTTAGCATATGGCTATGTCCCTGAACTCCCATGGAGTGGACCACAGATCGAGTCCCAGACCGGTGGCTTAAACTCACTACGCACGTGTGCGTGAATGCCCAAGATCCCGAGAGGAGAATGGAGGAGAAGGGATTGCAGTGTGGCCATCCCCCCTGGGGAGTGATTTCTCACTTTCTGTCTCTCTCTGCCTTTTTTATTTATTTATTTTTTGGGGGAGAGGTTTTTGCTATAGGACATGTGCGCACGCCAGACAGACAGACAGAGCCAGAGAGACCAGAAAGCGAGAAATCACCCCTCAGGGGGCATGGCCATGCCACAATCCCTTCTCCTCCATTCTCCTCTCAGGATCTTGGGCACGCACGCACACGCGCCCTGTGTGAGTTTTAAGCCACCGGGTCCGGGACGCGAACTGCGGTCGACTACATGGGAGTACAGTGACATAGCCATTATGCTAACTGCTGGTCCCTCTCTCTGCCTTTCTGGCAAGTGCACACGCTCTATAGCAAAAACCTCTCCAAAAAAAAAATAGAAAAGAGGCCCAGCTACAGTGATGCACACAACAGAGTGCAGTGGCTTGAGGTGGGCGCCACATGGGAGGCCCAGGTTCAAATGCCAGACCAATCTGAATAGGCTAAGAGCAGGCAAATCTGTAATCCTAGCCAACAGGGAGCTGAGGCAGAAGATCACCAAGGCAAGACTCAGAAACCTAAAATATTTACTACGTGGTCTTTTCAGAATGATAGAAGTGCAATTTCTGGCTTATACACATATCAAGTAAGGTAGAAGAGAAGAGAAAATAGATTTGATTTAATTACACTAATTTTATTGCAAATTAACTCAAAGATTTAAAGTATATTGATTTTTCCCCGTCTTTATTAAATTATATTAGATTGTTCTACAGATTGAGTTTTATATAAATGACACTAACATATCATAGTGTAAATCCTTAGTCTTGATTTTAGAATGTTAATTGTGAATGAAATATCCATAACAACTAGCTCCAAAGAATCTTAATAGTAAAATAAAACAACTGCTAGACTAATCTGAAGGGTTGTCTATTTAGTTTACACATAAATGAGAAGCAAGCTGTCTTGGTTAGGGAGAGAAAAGCATAGTTTTCAGATTATTTCATTTAATTAATTAATTAATTTATTCATTCATTCATTCATTCATTCATTTTTGGAGACGTTTTTGCTACTGGGTGTGTGTGCTTGCCAGAAAGACATAGAGAGACAGAGAGACAGAAAGTGATAAATCATCCCCCAGGGTGGATGGCCAAGCCACAATCCCTTCTCCTTCATTCTTCTCTCGGGATCTTGGGCATACACACATGTTCCCGGCCTGAGTTTAAGCCACTGGGTCCGGGACTTGAACCACTATTGACTACATGGGAGTCCAGTGACATAGCCATTACGCCAACTGCTAATCCTAGAAAAGTATAGTTTTGATAGCCCATATTTGTAGTATTTGCTTATGTAAGGAAAAAGTCTTCAAATTAGTTAAATTGAGCAATGGAGGTGATCTGCTTAGTCTTGATGAGAAATTTGCAGTATTAAGTTTTAAACAACATAAAAGATATCCTCCAGAACAAGTATTTTCATAAATGATGAAAGAGGAATACTTCAGAAAACAGCAGCTAGAACAGTGGGGAGTGCATCTAAGAGAGTAAGAATAAGTGTAGCACTACTTTCATAATCAAAATAAGAATATCTAAAACATTGCCTCAAACTAAGAAATAAATTTGCAAGGGTTGATTGCAGTAACAATGGCAAGAGGAAAACATTTGAAAATATATCACCTGATCTGCAATTTAAATAGATCGTATCTGAACATTTTCTATGATAAAGATGTTTTGCAATAAAAGTGAATGAGAGTTATAAGTGGAATAATTTTAGCTATTAAAAATAATGACAATGTCTATGTCATAAACTGTTGCATGATCACAAACCATAACAAATTTTACAAATGAGGATTTTTAATTATTTACATAATGTAGCACAAAGTTCTCATGTTTTGTAAAATGATTATAATTATACCACAAATGATTGTGTTGTTGAATTTATGACTATATTTATAATTTAGAATTGTTACACTAAAAGTTAACTGTTTTTCATAGAATCAAACCATTAGCTAAGTGGATGAGAACTACACAAATCTGAACTGACTATTCTAAACAAAATGAGAAATTTACATAATAGTGACAATGTATTCAGTTTCTTGTTTAAAATGGTTTATTTTTTCGTCTTTTACTTTTATCTACATTTATTTTATGCTGAATTTACTCCTGTGCCATAAGTTTTTGTTGGTTCAGTTTCTCCTAGGATATCTCTTTCTTCTGTGCCACCTCCTCTTCTGGTTTATGAACAATTTGCTCTTTCTCAGTGAGGACTGATCTCGCCATGGCCGGGGAAACTTCTGTGTGGTCTAATCTGCTCATGAGAACTATAAGTACCATGGCACATCGTGGGTACTTTGTTCACCTGAACATACTCAATAGCTGTAGAATCTACATCTAACCCCTTAAGTTTAGCATTACTCTCTGCATTTTTAAGCAGGTGGAGAAAAATTTATCACTTTTTTGAGCCACCAACCCTGTATCCATCTCCACTATTTGGCCTGGGCACATATACCAACTCCACCATTTTAACAACAGAATGGCACACACTGCATCTATAGAGTGACATCTTTCAGACACCTGGTGGCTTTTTGGGTATGTAAACCCTTGATGACTTGGGCATTTTCATGGTGTTCTTAAAATGAACATGAATTTTGCACATCTTGATTTGCATGAGTTTGTGGGACTCTCTGGGTCAATTGAACAGTAAACCATTTTCAAAGATCACCTGTGATCTCAGGTGGCTTATGAGAAGAGAAAAAATCCACATTTTCAAAATTAGATATTTTATTATTTAAGAATACTTTGAAAATCTGTGTGCTCACTGCTATTTAAATACTAAGAAGGATTGGTTTCAGAGTTGATTTGTTTGAAAATATTTCTTGATTTAGACTTGAGAGAACAATGAAACTTAATAATCATAAATATCAATCTGACATTTAAGTGAATTCGTAACATTTGAAGAATATATATTTATAATGATTTTGAGAGTTTTTAGATTTATTTTAAATGTGTGTCAGTGATCTGATTATGATTTTAGCTAATGGTTTTTACATCATAAAATGGAGAAAGAGAAAAAAAATCCACCTAAAAATAATTTAAATGAAATTCTAGGAAGACATCTGAAATTTTTATTATTTTTGGAAATCTAGAAAATATAACAGCTATTTACCTTTAGTGTTTTTGATGAAAAAGCTGAGGGTTTTTTTTATCTAAAAAGTAAATTCTGATTAATTTATGCTCTTATTATGGTACAAGAATTTCTTTTAGTATGAAAAAGATACAAAAGATATAAGTGAGTAAAATTAAAACACAATCTAGAGTTCTGAATTTAACACCTAATTGCATGACAAAACTTGAATTTTGAAGCGACTGCTTTCTATTAGAGTTTCCTCTAAATAGCAGAAGCGCTTTTGAAATTATATTTCTTATCTTGACTTAGAATTGATTTCTATGAATGTGTAGGCAATTCACCACATGTTTTAAAAATGTAGAAGGAGCAGTCAAAATGTTTCAGGCTTTGACCTTAAAGTATTTTATATCCATAGTTCTAAATCATGGTTCTTTAAGTTTTAATCATACTTTCACCACTGAAAGTCCTGAGAACCCAGGTTTGGGAATGGGTTCCAGAATCTGAAGGCTAGAGAACCTGGAGTCCTGCTGTCCAAGGACAAGAGAAGAAAGGTGTCCAGATCCAGAGGAGAATGCACAAATTTACTTTTCCCCTGTCTTTTCCTTCTTTCCTCCCTCCTTCTCTCTCTCTTTCTTTCCTTCCTTCTTTACTTTCTCATCTTTCTTCTCCTTTTTTATTTTATTTTTTCCCAGAGGTTACATAAGCTCTCCAGAGAAAGACAGAGAGAGAGAGAGAGAGGAAGAAAGCACCCCAGAATGGGGCATGGTCATGATGTAATCCTCTCTTCCCTATTTGTACTTGTGGTGGAAATGTGAACACACACACACACACACACACACACACACCTGTCATGGGTTTTCAAACCACTAGGCCAGAATTTGAAATACAGTCAGCCAACTCTCCTCTGCCTTATTGTTCTCCTCAGCCTATGGGATGGTGCCTGCCCACATTGAGGTACAATCTGCCTTACTCAGTCCACTGATTCAAATGCCAATCTCTTCCAGAAATCCAGAAACACCTTCAGGATCTACCCAGAAATAATGCTTTACAAGCTGAGTATTCCTTAATTCAGTCAAGTTGACACCTAAAATTAATTGTCAAATCATCACAATCAATTTTAGAATGCTTTCATCATTCCTACACTCTACCAACTAGGAGACACATCTTTTACCTCCCATAGTTCTGGGAAACCACTAATTTTTCTCTCTCTAAATATTTGCCTCTTTTATTTTGATTTACTTATATATATTTTATATAAAATGAATCATTTAATATAAATGCTTTTGTGTGACTGAATTATTTCAATTAGTTTTATGTTTTTAAGCATTATAAACACTTACTAAAACAGTAATCAAAATGCTGGGACCCATGAAGTTCTGTGGCAATTTTGTGCTAGGAAACGATAGCTGGAAAACCTACTAAAGTCTTAATTAATTTACTTAAGCAAAAATTCTATATGTAGTCAATAGAATTGAGATTTCATTCAACACTATAGAAAATCATCTTTCTCAACAAATACCCATTCATCTGAACTGATCCACTAGTGAAATATTTATTTTTCATTCCTGCAACTTTGGCTTTTAGTATGCTGGAAGGTTAAATTTCCTAAGAAAAGATTTTTGCATAAAGGAAAAAAGCAATGGTTCCCATATCATTATCAGCCATTATTATGGTGTTAGGCCAAAGATTCCAGCTTTTCCTCTCACTCTTCCCCTCTCATTACTGGACCTGCTCACCTACTAGTCAAATCTCTAGACAACCTAGACCTACCACCAGTGTTCAGTCATAAATTCTCAAAAACAGTAGCTAACCAGAGGCAACAGCTTTCAAGAACTTCTAAACCAGCCTCCATCCCATTTTATCCACAACACACCTTTTGCTGTTGCACTATAGTAGCTATTTATGGCTAGTGTTTAAATTTTCCAGTTATAAAACACAGATTAGACTGTTTCCTCTTCCTCCAGTGGTATGGTAAGGCTTCGTAACCATGCATTTTTTATTCCTAACTCTTATCAAGTCTCATTGTTTGTTTTGAGCTGTTGTTTTACTTTATTAAAGATACATTCAAATGTTTACCTGTTTTTAAGTTTTATTATTAATAATTGCAACTTACTGAAGCTGAAATTTTAACTTTTTATTTATTAAATAATTTCACTAACACATTGATTAAAAACACTCCAGTGTTTTTAAACAAAATATGATCAAAATAGAAAGGACTAATTTTTTTTTAAAGTATACTTCATAAGAATTTAAATTGGTTTACAAAATAGTTCTTCTGTGTCAATTATTTTCTGAAATAAAGTAGATGATAGGCAGCAAAAGGAAAGTGAGTATTCTACTCTGAAGTATTTCTACTCTATTTAATGTCTGCTTTACACAAACTTTGCAGTCCCATATACAAACATTAAATGCATCCACACAATTGTGAATATCTAAAAAATGCTAAATTTTGAAAACTACAGTATGCATTTGTATTGGTATTGCAGTTTCATATGAATGCACTTAAACATTATGTGTGCACTCAAATAAAACATGACCAAATTTTTATCTTTGTTTCATAATTTATTAACATTAAATAGATTTTTCCCTTTAATTTTCACACACAAAAAAATGTCTTCTGGCTGGAGAGGGACAGAGAGAGAGAGAGAGAGTAAGAGGGAAAGTGAGAAACCCATGGATGTCAACTGGGTTGTTTGTGCAGACAAAGGAAACTGATTCCACTTCTTTGGTCCTTTGGCAGAATTTAGTTCCATGTGATTATAGGACTGAGATCCTGTTTTCTTGCCGACTCTCAACTGTCCCACCATTCTGTTTGTCTACTCATATACTATGATTGTTTTTCTTACTGGTGCTTTATAGTGAGTTTTTTCATTTTATTTTTTGCCATAGAGTGCATCCACTCACCAGAGATAGAAATAATGAGATGGAAAGTGAAAAATCACACCCCATGGGGGTTGGCCATGTCACAATCCCTTGTCCCTAATTTTCTTCCTGAGATTTCTGGCATGCCTGCAACATGTACCTGACGTGATTTTTCAAGTTGCCCAGGTACAGGGCTTGAACCTAGTTAGTCATGTGGGCGTTCATTGCCTTAACCACTTCCATGTCACCTGTTTGCCCCTATGGTAAGTTTTAATATGTGGTAGCCTTTCTCCAAGGTGTTGATTCTTCTTTAAAACTCTCTTCTTTATTAGCCTCTTAAATACCACGTATATTTCAGAATTAGATTCTTAACTTATACCCACACATATCTACACTCACTTTTGAGCTTTGATTGATATTACATTGAAACTCTAGATCATTTTGGAGAAAACGGAAATCACTGCATGGTGATTTCATATCCTTTCAGTTATTGAATGTTTCCTTTATCTCTCTCAATAGTGTTTTATTGTCTCCTCTGAAGGACTTTTGCACATCTTTCATTAGACTTAAACCTAGATTTTATATTAGTTAATAATGTAAAAGATACTTCGGCATCATTTCATAATTGTTTCAACTTCATAAAAACTTAATTGACTTTTGGTTCTATGTTCATAAGGAACATCAGTACCTAGTTTTGCTTTCTTTTGATATCTTTGTCTTACATTGATTTTGATAAATACTGGCCTTATTAAGTATGTTGAATAAAATTCCCATTAATTCTATATTTCTCTATTTTCTGAAATAGTTTGTGTGAGATTGAAATGATTTCTCTAAGTGTTTGATAAAGTTCACTAATGAAGTCCACTTGACCTGGAGTTTGTTTTGTCTGAATATTTTATTTATAAATTCTTTATTGAGTAAATATGAAATTAGCCCAGCCATGATAGAACGCAGATAGTACCAGCATTTGGAAGGCTGGAGGCTGCATGGATGGTGTGACTGGGGTTCCTGGACTGAAAGGAACATGCCAACCACAGTTGCATACACTTGTAATCCTAGCTAATCAGGAGTCTAGAGAAGGAGATCACTACACAGTGAGACTTTTTTATTTTTTTATTAATTATTTATTTAATAAAAAAATTTTAGAGGTTTTGGCCTTAGGGTGGTGTGCTCACTGAAGAGAGAGGGAGAGAGAGAGACAGAGACAGTGAGAGGGAAAATGAGAAATCACTCCCCAGGTGAATAGTCTCACCTCCTTCCCTTTTCCATTCTCCTTCTGGGATCTTGGGCATGCGTGCACATGCAACTAGGTCCAGGATTTGAACTGTAGTTGACTGTGTGGGAGTCCAGTGATGTAACTGCTATGCATTTGCTAGCTCCAAGACCTTTCCTGAAAATATCTATCTTTGCCTCTTTGCCTCTCTCACTCTCTTGAAGAGCAGATAAATAAATGAAGAATTATTTATATTTTTCTTTCTTCTTGAGTAAGTTTTGACAATTTGGATATTTCATCTATTTTGTTAACTTTACTGGCATAAAGTTGATTCTTGTAATCTGTTAGTATTTTAAGGATATCTTTATTTTTTTGGAGAGGTTTTCGCTATAGGGCGTGTGTGCTCGCCAGACAGACAGAGAGAGACATAGAGACAGAAAGCAAGAAATCGTTATGCTAACTGCTGGTTCCCTTTAAGGATATCTTATGCTGGCCTTTTTTAATATATGCTATTGGTCATTTGTGTCTTTATTTTTCCTTGACCAATTTTCTCATTCTTACTAATACTGAAAAGTTTTTTATGACAAATTTTCTAAAATACATATCTGATTTCTATCTCATCTTTTAACTTATGGTTTGCTCTTTTGTTCATATTTGTTAAAGTATGAACATAGATCATCATCTTGAGATCTTTGAATATAAAAATGTAGAGATTTTTATCTTATTTTTATGTCAACTACTTAGATTATGAAAACTTCTAAATGTATTTATTGTTTTAATTTGCCTTGATTTCATCATATTTTGGTTATTAATTTGAATCTCAATTATTGATGACATACATTAATTGCATTTTTATGTCTTGACTAAAGTGACATTTTATTATTCTCTTTTTGTTTTTTAGAGAGAGATTTTAGCTATAGGGTACTAGAGAGACAGGAAGTGACAGAGAGACAGAAAGCGAAAAATCATCCCCTAGAGGGGATGGACCACCACAATGCCCTTCCCTTCACCCTTTTCTCGGGACCCTGGGCACACTTGTACACATGTCCATCATGAGTTCCAAGCTGCTTAGTCTGGGGCTTGAACTGCAGTCGACCACATGGTTGTCCAGTGATATAACCATTTCGCCATCTGCTGGTCCTGGAAATATCTTTCTTTATCCTTGGTTATTTTTCTTTTCTGGAGTCTACTTTTTTAGATATAATATAGCCAGTTTACTTTCTTAGGTTAGTTTCTGTATCGTACAACTTTTTTCAGCCTGTACTAGTACATCATCTGTGATTTTTGTCTTTAGAGTAGGGGTTCTTGTAAACAGCCTTAATTTTCTTTTCTTATTCTGTCCCTAATCTCCTTTTCATTTGGAGTTTTTGAAATATTTGCATTTAATATTATTATTTAATATTATTGTTGATATTGTTAGATTTAAATTTCCCATCTTGGTATACATTTTTGTTTATCTAATGTGTTTATTATTTCACTTTTACCCCTCTTTTGCCTTCTTCTTGATTGATCGTTTTTTTTTATTATTATTATTATTTTATTATTCTAGAGGGCATTCGTGTTTGCCAAGGACAGAGAGAGAGAGAGAATGACATAGCAAGAGAGAGATGGAAAGTGAGAAAGCCACCCCTATGGGGGATAATTACCTTTCTTCAATTTCTCTGTCCGTTTGGGATTTGGAGCACACACACATAGGCTGATGTGTTTCTCAACCTGTTAGGTCTGAGACTCGAACTGCATAGTCATCCATATAGGATCCAACTGCCTTAACCACTGTACCTCTTGCTAGCCCTGTTTAAAAATGATAAAATTTATTTCATTTTATCTCTGCATCTTTCTTCTTGTTTTAAGGCTTGTTCTGGTTTTATATATGTGTGTCCCTTCAAATGATATCCTGGCACATCACTTCTCAAAGGGTATCCTAGCATGTCAGGTATGTTGGCTTAACATTACCAGAACTTATGACTTTTGCCCTCCCCATCTTTTTTGCTACTATTGTCATATATTTAATTCTACACATATTAAAAATGCCAGAGTCGGCAGGTGGCATAGTGATTAAGGCACTAGACTCCTACATGACTGACCAAAGTTCAAGCACCGGACCTGAGACTTGAGAATCACGCTGTATACATGTGCATGTATGTCTAAAATTTCAGGAGAATTGAGAAGTGACTGTGGCATTGCTATCCCCCGGGTGTGAGTTCTCACTTTCCCTTTCACTGTCTATTTCAGTTCTCTCTCCCCCAAGCACATACATACTGGACAACAGGACAACAAAAACAAACAAACAAACAAAAAACATTACAAAACAAACAAAAAAAACATAATGTATCATTATTATTTAGTATAAAAGAATTAATTATCTTTTCAATAAAATTCTAAAATGTGAAAAGGTCTTACATTTATTCACATCTCTTTTCTGTATTTTTCAGGTCTCATTTGTTATTGTCCCTTTTACTTGAAGTACTTTCTTTAACATGTCTTTTTTTCTTTAGAGAGATTTTTGTTGTAAGTGCATGCTCTCTTCAGAGCAACAGAGACAGACAGAAAGTGAAATATCATCCCCAAGGGAGGATGGCCACACTACAATCCCCTCTTCTCCAATCTCCTTGGGATTTGCACATGCACCCAGTGTGAGTTTTAAGCCACCAGGTCCAGGGCTTGAACCATAATCCACTATATGGGATTCCAGTGATGTAACCGTTACACCATCTGCTGGTCCCTTCTTTTAATATTTCTAATGATAAATTCTCTCAGTTGCTTTATATTGCATCTTTTTATCGTTATAGATGTTTTCATAAGACATTGTATTCTAGCCTATTTCTTTCAGTGCTTTATAGATATTGCAATTTTCTTCTGGCTTGCATATTTTTAATAATAAATTTGCATTTTGTAAAATATGTGTTTTAATGAAATACTTCTTTTTCTTTAAGAATCTTTAAGATTCTCTTTACCACTCATTTTCAGGAATTTTTGATAGGTATTCACGTGATTATTATATATAAATAGCCATTTTTCCATCTTGTGCATCACCAGTTCAAATATTGTGATTGTCAATTCTGAAAAATGTATTTGGTTTTTAATATAATTCTCACTCCACTATGTTCATTCTTTTACCTTAATACTTTAATATAATCAGCTTCCTTTTATTGCATTATATTTTTGGCTCATCTTTCTCAATTCTGTTTCACTTTCTAGTTCCTGGGTTTTCTTCTGATATACATCATGTTTTCCTGCCTCTTGGGCAGCTAATGACTTTACGTTGGAGGTTATGAAGTCTACATTGTTGAGTGAGTTCTCTTACTTTCTTTATGATTTGTACTATGATATGATGAATGGTTACATTTCTTACAATTTCATTTGATCCATCAAAAGCTTGTTTTAAAGAGAGTAGTGGTTCAGGTGGCTGGATCTCACATGGCCAACTCCCTGGTTTGAGACCAGGTCTAGCTTCTTAAAAAGCACCAAGAGAATGTGTGGGCATGCCCAAAATGCCCAAAGCAGAGAGAAATAGAGGAGAAGGGACTGAGACATCCCTATAGGGCTTTTTTACTTCCTACCCTCTCATTCTCTCTCCAGGAAATAGAAAAGAGAAGAGAAAAGAAAAGAAAAGGAAAGGAAAGAAAATAGAGAAAAGAAAATCTCCATGATTATGTAGTAAATGCCCTAATTGTTCAACAAGGATTATGAGGCAACTTGAAAAACAAAACAAAAAAAAAAAGGAAAAATGTATATTATGAAAAACTATACATAGATTTCATTTTTTTTTTGTACCAGAATAAGGTAGGAATAGAAATTGCATTTTTCCATGAACTTTTTGATGTTCCCATATATATATATTTCCAGGTTGGTTAAAAACTCAGATATTCCAGTTTTGGAAAGCTTTAAGAAGAGTTCAGTTCACTGTTCCCAGTTTGCATTTGGACCTACTCATGGTGTTTAACCCTGTACATATCCTACAAAGTATCCAGGCAAGATTCAAGGAGTCTGTTACTCAGATTTTCAGCCTTCATCTTGGGAACTCTGCCCTGCAACCTCTCTCCATTACAGACTCATTATGCCTCTCTCTCTGACTCACTATTTGCAATATTGTCAGGTTTTGTTTGAGTAAATGCTCCCTGATCTGTAGCCAGAAATACACCTTTAGTGAAAGAGGTAGAATTTTCTTTTCTTTTTTTTTGGAGAGATTTTCACTATAGGGCGCGTGCGCTCGCCAGACAGACAGAGAGAGACATAGAGACAGAAAGCGAGAAATCACCCCCCAGGGGGGATGGTCACGCCGCAATCCCTTCTCCTCCATTCTCCTCTC
>NW_006203845.1:119649-188792 GCF_000334495.1 Tupaia belangeri chinensis | reverse complement strand
GTGGGGAATCGGATTTCACCTGACTGTACTTGAAAAACAAGCCTGACCCTGTGAGTGCATGCCCAGAATGCTGACAAGATGGAAGAATGAATGGGAAAAGGGATTGAAGCAAGACAAGGCCCCATTAGGCAGATCCTCCTCCTCTCTCTTTCTGGCCCACACATGTTCCCTTTTGCAAAAAAAAAAAAAGAGAGAGAGAGAGAGAATGTAAGTCCAGAGCTGTCTGTTGTACAACATTTGAAGACAACTGTTTTATATATTTTGTAGTTTTCTTTTCTTTTTAAGAGAAATTTTTGCTATAGGGCATGAGGACTTGCCAGACAGACTGAGAGACAGAAAATGAGAAATCAACTCCTAGAGGGATGGCCACACCACAATCCCTTCTCTTCCATTCTCCTTTCAGTATTTTGGGCATACATGCAAATGGACCTGGCAGAGTTTCAAGCTGTCTGGTCTGGACTCAAACCGGACAACTACATAAGAATCTATTGACGTAACCATTATGCCGTCTGCTGTCTCTGTTTTGCTATGTTAAAGTGAGTGGCTAAACCCAATTTCTGTTACTCCACGTTGGGTGGAAGCTACATAAGCTTTTGGTAGGCTACATTTGACATGCTAGTGTAAGAGAGCCTACACAGAGGGACCACTGTTTTAGACTTAGACCTGGCAGATTAAAACTCAAACTGGGTGCATGTGCATGTGTACCCAAGATCCTGAGAGAAAAATGGAGAAGACGGGAATGCGATGTGGCCATGCGCCCTGGGTGGTGAGTTCTTGCTTTCTGTCTTTCTGTCTCTCTCTGTCTCTCCAGAGAGCCCACGTACCCTATAACAAAATATCTCTCTAAAAAATAAAACTAAAGAGAGCCTATAATGAAGGTTTAACATACAAAATTACTTTTTCTAATGTAATGATTTTCAACATTAATGCTTGATCTTTATTTATTTTCAGGTACAGAATCATGTTTAATACATTCTACTTCTGAGCTTTGCCATCAGTGACTTCAGCTACTAGCCACAGATACATTGAGAATATCTATTGTGCATGTTTTTTACTAATGACATTTTTTTGAAATTTCAATATAAATTACATTTTATGACTTATTGAAGTGTTCCTACGTCACGATATCTACATGAAAGTAGTCACACCATTGTTGCCTCCAAGCCATATTCTCCAAGTGTGCTTAGCAGTACAGGATACTCTTCGGAAGATAAAACAGCTTTTTTCAAATTGATGCTAATTACAGTTCTTAGCATGAAAAATGTAATTATATTGACCTAACTATACTAATTTAGCAATCTAGAAGCATTTGTTTAAATAATATTTGCTAATTTTACTTTTCCAAAAAGCAATAGGAATTAATTGCATAAATAATGGAATATAAAAAAATGTTTTAAACTACAAACACTGCCTGTAAAATTAATCACTATTAACATTTCAGAATATCTTGTTTTCTTTTCTTCATAAAAATTGCCAAAGTATTGTTTATCTAGTCTTGTAATTGAACTAACTGTAAACATATTCCATGTAATTAAATATTTACATGTAAGATGTATTTTTCATAGTAAACATAATTCTTTTAATATGATTACTTTATTCTATTTGATCATATTATTGGTTGCTTAACTTATTTCTAATAACAAAGACCATGTTTTGCTAGTAAAGTAACAATCAATGTTATTAGAGAAAAGATGACTTTTACTCTTTGTACCTTTAGATGGAGACAATGAGGCTTATATATGTACTCAATACATATAACCAGAGAGAGACAGAGGGTGAGAGTGAGAGAGAGTAAGTGAGAAAGCAAGCCACCAGATTCAGGACTTGAACCCTGGTCAGCCATGTGGGAGTGTCTAGCACCTTAACCCACCACGTCACCTGCTGGTCCCTACTACTCTCCTTTCAAAGTCACATATTGTCATGTATATATACAGTTTCATAGTTTTAACCTCTGAAATATTTCACATACATAAATATGTTCTTAGTTTTATTACTTTATATGGGATACATTTTCTCACAATTCACTTGACTCAAAAATTGACTAAATAATATTAAAGTAGTTATAGTAATACAAGTGTATCAAAAACCTACTGTGTGCTATAGTCTGTAATAATTAAGAATACAGAATAAATCCAAACACATTCTCACATATCAAAAATCTAATACTCAAAAAACTACTGGTTAGTGAAAGACAATAATTACTCTCATTGCTCTGGCATGACTAATATAGACTCAGAATTAAAGTAGCTTCCTGTCTAGCAAAGAGTGAGAAGATTATAACTTTGCACTTTAATTAACTTCAGTAAACAGAAAATCAACTTTTTGTTTTCCTGAGGGGAAATAGAGTTGCCTAATTTTTAAAATGATAAACAACATTTCTTGAATGCTATGTAATTTATTCAAGCATAACACTAAATTATGGCTGTCTTTCAAAAGCCTGCTTGTAGTTATGAATTTTTAAGTATCAAGTGCTGTGATCTGCACAAATACTTTTCCTTTGAACTGATTAATTCATGAAAATTTTTAAAAGAGAAAGACTGCATAAATTGTATTCATGTATTAATGTATATGCCCCTCAAGTTGGGGCTTGAGAAATGACAAATGCTATTTTGACAAAGCTTGGGAAATCGTGTTATATTCTCTTGAGATTTAAAGCATAAAATTCTTGCAGTTAACTAGTATTTAGATAGCAAATGTTCTCTGATAATTAATATATACATTTTAAATGAACTACTATAAATAAAACATCTACTAAGAGGTTTAAGTGAATACATTTTTAATAAATTTCCAAATGATTTACTAATTAAAGTGTCTAGGTAGAGACTCACTCCCTTTCACATCACATGAATAATGATCCATATGTGCCATAGCATTATAATATTTAAATAATTAAAAAATATAATAATATAAAGTGATTTTTAATTTTTCTATAGGAAAGGATACAGACTTATAAAGCTAATGCATCGCAAACAGAATAAACATTTATTTCTTTCTCTTCTGAGATTCCAAATGAATGACAGTTAATAAATTTTTTAAAATATATATGTAAAATGCTTTATCAAAACAAAATGGAAGAAACCTTTAATAATGCACTGGTTTTGAAAGTTTTCTGGAGAAGAGAAGGTAGGTAGAGGGATACACATGAACAACCATAGCAGAAGGAAACCACAGTTAGGAAGTGAGCTTGGCTAAAGTGCACCAAGAAGAATACCAACCTGCAGGTATGAGGAGTTTGTCTCAAAGACGGCAGGTGCAATGGAGAGTATTGAAGCATTGAAGGAGAGTTAAGAAGCAAGACTAAGAAGAATGAGATAAACTGAAGTCCTTTACACAGACTGTCATTAGCTCCATTCCTTTCAATCATGATAACAATAAAATTGGTGACCTAATCTGACTTAAAAAGTGAGTTTTTCCTTCTTAGAAAAGGAGAAAATTATCTTCGCTTACTTCAATTGTCTTGGGAGGATCTGTACATATTGTTTGTAGGGGTTTGAATGGTGGCCATCCAAGAGAGAGATCAGATCAGAATCTGTGAATATGTTCTTATCCTTAAAAAAAAAAAAAAAAAAAAAAAAAAAAAATCCTGTGCAGATGTAATTAAGCTACAGATTTCAAGATGAAATCCTCCTGAACCATCTGGGTAAACTTTAAAACCAATGATAGCTATCTGAGTGAGCTTGAAAGCCAATGAAAAGTGATACTATAAAAAGAGGAGAAAGGAGAAAGATTGTCCCCATAACACAGGAGTTAATCCCTGTGCTTTGGGAACCAGATCCCACATGGCCAGCTGTGGTTCAACTCCAGGCCCCAGTGGTTAGAAAAACATGTCAGGCACCTACATG
Organism: Tupaia belangeri chinensis; assembly: GCF_000334495.1. Classification (NCBI taxonomy): domain Eukaryota; kingdom Metazoa; phylum Chordata; class Mammalia; order Scandentia; family Tupaiidae; genus Tupaia; species Tupaia belangeri. Next base: position 184,950 of record NW_006203845.1, on the reverse strand, counting down.
TCTGTGCCTAAAATCTTGACAGGATGGAGAAATGGAAGAGAAAGGATTATGATATGACCTAGCCACATTGTGGAGGTATTTTTCTCTATTTCTTAATACATGCTCTTTCTCTGGCAAGGGTACATGAACTCTAGTGAAAAAAAAAGAAAAGAAAACATAGATACAGAGAATTGCAGAGATTAAAGTCATGTGAAGAAGAGGGGGGAACCAGCAGTTAGCCTAATGGCTATGTCACTGGACTCCCACGTAGTCGACCGCGGTTCGTGTCCCGGACCCGGTGGCTTAAAACTCACGCTGGGCGCGTGTGCGTGCATGCCCAAGACCTCAAGAGGAGAATGGAGGAGAAGGGATTGTAGCATGACCATACCCATGGGGGATGATTTCTCGCTTTCTGTCTCTATGTCTCTCTCTGTTTGTCTGGCGAGCGCACACGCCCTATAGAGAAAAAAAAACCTCTCCAAAAAAAAAAAAAAAAAAAAAAGAGGGTGAAAGTTGTAATTTTGTACCAAGGAATGTCAAAGATTGCTTAGAGGTACCAGAATCTTAAGAGTCAGGATGGCTTGTGCTCCAACTAACACCTTTGTTTTAGACTTCTGGCTTCTGGAACTATGAAATAATACATTTTAAGCCATCAAATTGGTAGTAATTTGTTATGGTAACCCCGCAACCCCCCACACACATGGACACGCACACACACTGTCACATCTGAAAAAAAAAAAAAAAACCCTCTAAATCTTGGCAATTTGAAATTGAGAAGCATAACAATCAGCTACTTGTTACAAACAAAGTACACCTACATACAGCGGACTTGGATAGAGGTGTCTCTACTTCATTCTAGAGTGTGAAGAGATTTTAAATAATTAACTGGTTGTTTGAGAAATGTCTACAGTTGCAGAGAAAGACAAGAACAAACCAGGATGCAAACTTGGAAGGAAATAATTATTTCAGGAGAAAGTGAGTAACTTAAACAATGACATGGGAGATTTCCTTTCTTTCCCGGACACAGTGGCTTAAACTCATGCCGGGTGTGTGTGTGTGTGTGCGTGCGTGCCCAAGATCCCAAGAGGAGAATGGATGAGAGGGGACTGCAGCGTGGCCATCCCCCTTGGGGAGTGATTTGTCCCTTTCTGTCTCTCTGTCTCTCTAGTGAGCACATGCACCCTATAGCAAAAAACCTCTCCAAAAGAAAAAAAGTTTCTTTTTTGATATTTAAGGAAAATTTTCAAATGTTCCACTTTTCATTTAAGTCATAAAAAATATTAGGCTTAGTGTATAATGGATATGCCTCACGAAATATTTATGTCTCATCTAAAACCATGAATCACACACAGAGTCTTAAAATTAAACAAGAATTTAGATCCAAGGCAAGAGAATACTCATTCTTGCAGATTAGAAAACTCAGTTATCTTGTTGTTGATAAATCATAGGAAATGAGATTATCTTACTTCAAAGCTCATTGTTTTTGGTGTTTGCAAGTAACAATGTGTTTTGTGTTCAGATGAAATAAACTATTATTTCTATACTTTGGTAATTTGCAACATAAAACCTCAGAAAGATTTTTGTAAGTTGAAAAAAATTTTCAGCACAATTAATTTCCATAATCTGGTTTTGTATTGAGGAAAATATAAAATTACATTTTTTTCTTCTTTCTGTTAAAATGCTTAAAAGTTTCTAGCTATGATCTGTAAACCAAGGATCATAATTTGAAAAACAATAAAGTAAGAATTTAATAAATACTTGTTGATCAATAAATGTTTTCATAATTTCTTTATTTTTAATTGATGATTTTTTTCTTCTTTATTGCTATTGCTATATATTTAGAAAGTAGTGATTAAAATTCAGTGATCAGATCATTTTTACTTGTAAACTATAATCATCGCTGGACAGTGAAAGACAGGTTGATTTGATGATTTCAGTGAATGTAGGCATAGACTGTTATATATTCTCCTCTGCTTCCTTTAAGCTAAATGACCTTCCTTTAAATAGCTAGTAACTGATAGAATCCACCTACTTTCATTTTCTCCATTTGGCTCAATCAAGACTATCTCTAAAGTAAATTACTACTGTTTCATTGGTAGGTATTATTAGCTCCCTGCCTGTATTTTTATAGAGGCATTTAATCACTTTTTATTTTTTCACTTGGAGTCCTTCTTTGTTCTGGGAAGAATTTTTACATTGAATGAATAATAGAATAAGTCATATTTCCAGCTAATTAGTTAGATAATAATTACCTTAATTTGAATAAATGAGTGAGAATATAGTACTCTCAGTTAAATTGCAATTTTCTTTCCTAACCATTCTCTATACTCAGCAAAGAAACAATATTTGCATTTGAACTTTCTGGATAAAGGATTGCTACCTAATTATGTTCTAATATATTCTGATTAATTTAGAGAAGCTTCAATATTGAAACTCAAGCAGAAGACTTGGAAGTTCTTAGAGGTGTAGAATTTCATTTTGACCCTAGTTCTTTCTGTGATTGCACATAACTCTTCACATCATATAATGAAACAGAATATTTTAAGATCTAAAATAAAACTGATACTTATTCCAATAATTTAAGAAATAAATTAATTCATTATGTCAACTGAGCCATCTCAATTCTCACAGATAAAGTAAGTAACTTACACTAATCCCCCTTAAAAGGTATAAATATGCAACTTAAAGAGACTTGGGTTGATCTTGTTTGCACTTTGACAAATTTATTTATGGATATAATATTTCCTATTAACTTAATCCCAACGAGCTATCACTGACATACAATTGGAAATAAAACCAGAGTTGAGTGTATGAGTTTTAGGCCACCTTTGTCTTGAGTAAATTTTAGCATGCTAGAACTAGGCAGGATAATTGAGAAAGTTCAATCTAATCTATGTGAGATTATGCCCCCCTCAGCTCACAGTGCAGCTGTTCAGGTCACTCATTACAAAGACCATTAGCCAACTGGACTAATTTGTTTGACTGTTTTTCTCTTTTTGCTTGGCTACATATAAATGCTTGATTTCCTCTCACAATTTGTTCGTTTCATTGTGTTTCCCAGTTTAATACTTATTTTCAAATTGCTAGCAGTGTAAATCAAGAAAATTGTGTCTATCATCCTGGAAAAATTTCTAAGCCAAAATTTATCAACCTTTAAAAATATTCATAAATAACTGGAAAATAGTTAGATTGAAATGACTGACACTTCTATTTTCAGTCTAATGTATTATGTTATTCAACTGGTGGTTACTGCTTAAATTCCTAGGTGGCCCATTAAAAGAAAATAAGAATAAATCTGAAAGAAAAAGTAACGTATCATTTCTATTTACAAACAGATCTTATATACAGTATGGAAAAGAATGAGTAAATGAACCAGTCAGCTAAGAAGTAACACTAGCGACTTTTGAATGTGGAAGTCCAGAGTCCTTTCAGGGAGTGTGTTTGTTTATTTTGTATTGCAGAGGAAGTATTACTTTATAGAATGGATGATAAACTTATAGGCCACAGTCTAACAAGCTACACACTGATAGGATATATAATAGATTTTAGAAACATTTGGTTTAGTTTATAAAAGGCAGAACAATAGATAGCTTCCAATGGAAAATGGAGTGTCTAACTACCAGGGCTTCCATTTTGCCTTTTGGAAACCCTGTTAATAGTGGATACTGTACTAGGTTGATTAAGGGGATACTCTAATAGGTTTATGAATTCATATCTCTGTAACTGTATCACCTTTTTCAGCACTAGTAATATATTGACTCTTCAGATTTTATCTGAACAATCCACCCTAGATATTGAACTACACTATTATTTTTTAATGACTCCTGGTCTAGATGTCCAGATCATACACTTCTACATTACAGGTACTTAAGAGAACTTATTCTGCCACCTGGTTATCTTTATTCATTGCATAGAATGAATGAAATGATAAAGAGTAAAGCACATGTTAGCCTTGGGTAGTGCTATATTAGTGCAATAAGAAAAGAAACTTGCTAAATCTATGGGAAATCTTCACAATAAAAATTAACACATGGCAGCACCGTAGAAAACATGAGTATTAATTTTCCACAGTGTGTTAAAAGTAACCCTTCAAGGTCAGCTTTCACATGCTTTGGAAACCATGTGATCCATCACTTTATAACCATTTTTAAAACTCTATTTTTCTCTGGATATTTTGTTTTTGAGCTATTTTGGATATTAATATCAGTTGTACATTCTTTGCCTTTATGGTAAAAATATAATAAACTCAGGAAGATGAAACATAAAATAATTTAAAACCTGAGAAACTGATTTTTGTCTGTTGAATGTTGAAGTGTGTATATTCCAGTGGTTTTATACGTTTTATCGCTGAGTATATGCACAGTAAATAAATCTCCACAGAAGAGGAAGGTCCAAGATGTACTTAAAGCAGCATGTGAAGAGGTTTTGGCATGAGTAAATAGGCAGAGCCTGAAGAACACTTGGTGTGATGATAAATGGTACGAGTAGAACAGTAATTTGGACACAATTGATGAAAATAATTTAAGTACCAATGTACCAGTTGATGGGCTTGATTCCCATTCTGGTCAAACCAACAGAAAACACTGGAGGAAATTAAGAGGGTGGGAGGGAGAGAAAAACAAGGATAAAGTCTTTTCCATCTCTGCCCCTAGAAACTTCTCTAGCAGTCACTATACACACAAATCTTCATATTCCAATAAACCACATCATCCATTTTTCCTTCGACAAAGAGCAGTTTTCTGCAAACTTTGGCTTCATTTTTATCTCTGGCTTGCCAACTCTCCTGTCATCTGTGTAGACTTTTTTTAATTTAAATTTTATCTGTTTTAAACATGCAGAAAGGTTTCTCAGAATATTATTTAATAAGTTCCGAATAGTCCTCAATGCATCCAACTAATCTAAGGTGTTGTGACTTTCTCTTCTAGACAATGAGTTCTCTTGATGATTATAAAAGTTTGTCTTTACTTCTTAATTAACAATACATTTCTGGGACCAGCAGTTAGCGTAATGGCTATGTCGCTGGACTCCCATGTAGTCGACCGAGATTCACGTCCCAGACTCGCTGGCTTAAAACTCACGCCAGGTGCATGTGCATGCATGTCCAAGATCCCAAGAGAAGAATGGAGGAGAAGGGATTGCAGTGTGGCCATCCCCTCAGGAGGCGATTTCTCGCTTTCTGTCTCTGTCTCTCTCTGTCTGTCTGGAGAGCACATGCACCCTATAGCAAAAACTTCTCCAAAATAATAATAATAATAACAAGTAACAATAAATTTCTGACAGAATGTTTAAAAACAGAGTAATTGAAGTTCAGTTTATGTACTACGCAATTCACTCACTTAAGTGTACAATTCAGCAATCTTTAATTAGTTTTCAGAGTGTATCCATTGCCACAGTCAAATTTAAGAACATTTTTATCATCCCACAGGAAAATCTCATGACTATTTCAATCACTCCTTGTCTCAACTCCCAGCCCTAAGAAATTACTATCTCTATCGCTATAGATTTGATTTTTGGAACATGTCATATAGGAATCATATAATGGAAAACCTTTTGTCTCTGACTTCTTTCACTCAGCGTAATATTATGGAATACGTTAAAGTTTCAACAATGTTGCAGTATGTGCCTTTTTCTTTTAATGGTTGGATAATATTTAATGGCATGGACATTTCACATCATTTTTTTTCCCACTCACTAGATAGTTGGATTATAGCCACCTTTTGACTATTATGAGCAACAGTTTGATGAATACCTGTCCACAAGTCTTCGTGCGGACATATGTAATTATTATTATTATTATTATTATTATTATTATTATTATTTTGGTGTATGTCTAGAAGTTGAATTACAGGGTCTTTTGTCAATTCTGATATTTTAAGATCAGGAGCCACCTGGATACTTTGGCATAATGCACATATATTATAACAGGTGATTTCTCAAGAAATTTTAGAATCTTGACAATTTTGCAAAGTATGTGGTACACTGGATTATACTTTCCACAGTGAAGGTCTTGTTGAACAATGTTTTAACATTAAGACAGAAGCACAATGTTTGCTAGGGACCTTTGTATTGCACTACAAATACATTATCATTTGTGAAATATGTCTGTCCTTTTCTTATATACCAATAATTCCAAAGTTTTCCAGATCTATGTGGGCTCCAGAGGATGAGGAAACTCTCCACAAGGTCTAGATTCTCTTGCAAGATGGGTTTAGCCATTGGTAGTCTATAACCTAGTAGACTCATGAGCCTGGAATATTCTAAGGTTAATAGGAGAGCTTCAGGTAAGACCTGACCTCTGAGCCACAGCCTAAATGCTGAAAATTTTGTAGCAAATTTATATTTTTTTTGGCAATTCTTCATTTGAGAATTTATCTTCACTTGCCAATATGTACTGATAGATCCTATGACAAGTCCTAATAGGACATATCAAGACAAGGTTCCCAGGACTGACCTTGGTAAAAAGCTATTATCATTTTGGGAGAGAGCTTCCGGACTCCTATAGAGCTCTCATAGAGTCTGAGTTATTGCAATGAACCCCAAGGAAACTTCAACTCAAGCAGCCTATCATAATTTGAAGTAAATTATTTAGTCCTACCCCCATATACTTCATCAGTGAATAAAAAAGATAGTATAATAATGTTGACTGGTAATCAAAATGAAAAGCTTTATTTTATGCTTCAGATGTTCTTTGAAGGTGAGTTTTATATTATAATGACTAATACACTGGAAAACCACAAAGGTTAACTCATTTTCTATTAATCTTGAAAACAAAAAAATGACAAACTTTAAAATCATATAAATGCTTTCTGTTTGTTGAACATTAAAATAGGATTTGAATGACTCTCTGACTAGTTGTATTCATATTCGCTCCCTGCCTTACTTTTAACAATGTTTTTAAAAATTAAAAATAGATTTATGTTTTAAAACCATAGCTGTGTCAGTCATATCTATTAACATCATCGAGGTAAGAGTTTTTATTTGAATAATGCTTCATCATCTCCATATACCAGATGTGCTACTGCTTTAAAGTGTTTCCAGAGAAATAAGTTATGAGTTTATAAATTATTTTATGCAGATTAAAACAGCTTCTGTTTACAATAATCTTCTCCTGTAGCATTAAGTGAAAAGAAGTAATATTTGTTAAAACAGCAGGGGTCGGCCCTTTGATAAAAAGGCTATTTTCCTATAAAAAAAATCTGCCTGAATAATTGCCAGAAGAGTCATTTTAATATTTCTGGAGCTGTGAGGTAGTTTTCTGAATGGTTTGAAGCAAAGAACAACTCATCCTGGAGAGGTAATAGTTAGAACAATGCCAACAGTGAAAGATAAACTTGCTTGATAGGACACAGCAAACAGCTAGTAGAAAAAGCAATATCGATTTAAAATCTCACAGTAAATTCTTATTTAAAGATTTTAATAATAATAGTATTTTAAGCATAATTCTCCCTGATTTTCTAAGGCATTAAATCAATTTTTTAAGTCCTACATCATGAATTCTGGAATAAGATCATAAACAGTAAGTAGAAAACAAATAGATTTTGCTTTCAAAAAGAGGCAAGATGAGTTCCACAGTTCCACAACGGTGCCAAGTAAAGTAACAACCAAATTTATTACAGAAACCAGTTTCAGGCCTGTTTGCTTTCCTAAAATTAAGACAGCCTCTTCAGGGACACACTGTAAATGCCACTTAGATAATCCTAAATATCTTTTTAAAATTAATTAGTTCCTCATCTTGCATTTAGCATGATGTTCAACTTTTAGATATATATATTTACATTTCAAAGCACATTGGATTCAATAATATCACAGAATTCCTTAAAGGTACAACTTTTTTTTTTTTTTTTTGGAGAGATTTTTCACTATAGGGCGCGTGCACTCGCCAGACAGACAGAGAGAGACATAGAGACACAAAGCGAGAAATCAGCCCCCAGGGGGGATGGTCACGCCGCAATCCCTTCTCCTCCATTCTCCTCTCAGGATCTTGGGCATGCACGCACATGCGCCCGGCGTGAGTTCTAAGCCACCGGGTCCGGGACACGAACCGCGGTCAACTACGTGGGAGTCCAGCGACATAGCCATTACACTAACTGCTGGTTCTCAAAGGTACAACTTTTTAATTTAATAATGCTTCATCATATTTATATAGAAATGAGCTGCTGCTTTAAAGTTTTAAAATAAAAACAAATAGTTGGCTTCTAAAAGTACTTTCTAACACAAAACTGCCTACTACATATAAAAATAAGGTCAAGAAGAAATGTTACTGTAAGTATGTCAAGCATATATGTGAAAATATATTATTAGCCTTTAGTGAAACAGAATTATAACCACAATGAAATATCACATCTCATATATCAGAACAAGATTTTCAAATAATGATAATACAAAATGCTTTTTTTGGAGAGGTTTATGCTATAGGACGCATGCGCTTGCCAGACAGAGAGAGACATAGAGACAGAAAGCAAGAAATCACCCCCCAGAGGGGATGGTCACGCCGCAATCCCTTCTCCTTCATTCTCCTCTCGGGATCTTGGGTACGCACATACACATGCCCGGCATGAGTTTTAAGCCACTGGGTTCGGGCCGTGAACCACGGTAGACTACATGGGAGTCCAGCGACATAGCCATTACGCTAACTGCTGGTTCCCAATACAAAATGCTTTTGAGGAGATGGAAAATATGAACCTCTCTTACATTGTTAATGAGAATGTAAATAGTTCAAACCACATTGGGAAATAGCTTCATCTTTTTTCTTTTCTTTCTTTTCTTTTTTTTTTTTTTTGTAAATAAAACCAAACTCACCGTATGAGACAATTGCTCTCTTAGATATTTAACTCAAGGAATGACAACTTCGCACACTTATCTTTCACATGAATGCTCATAGAAGCTTTGTTAATTATAGCAAAGTACTGAAAATTACCCACAGTTCTTTAAGTAGTACATGATTGAAAAATCCTGCTACATTCATATGATGAACTGCTACTCGGAAATAAAAAAAGAAAAACTGATGTATCCAACAACATGGGTATACATTCAGAACATGATGTTTAGCTTTTTAAAACAAGTCCATATTAAAAGCTTGCATATTGGACCAGTAGGTACCAGGAAGGCTAAGGCACTGGAGCTCACATGGAAAACTTTATGGTTCAAGTCCCAGACCCAGTAGCCATGGAGTCCGGGACTTGAGTGTGTGTAAATTAGTGTCCAAAATCCTGAGAGGCAACAGGAGGAGAAGGGATGCCAGCTTGGCCATTCTCCCTGTAGGGTGATTTCTCACTTTCTCCCTCTCTCTCTCTCTGGCCAGTTCATGCACCCTATAGCAAAAACTGAAAAGAAAAGAAAAAAAAAAACACTTTGCAAACTGTAGGATTCTATTTCCATAGCATTCTCAAAGACAAAAGTATAGAGACAAAACTAGAGAGATGAAGAATAGATTAGTGCTTATCAGAGCAGGGATGAGGAAGGATCTATATAAATACAAGGAAATATGACAGGGAGTTCTTTTATAGTGACAATCTTAGTTTTGGTAGCAGTTACACAAATTTCTACAATGGATAACAAAAGAATTTGAAAATATGTAAATAGTATCACTATTATAAAGATGATGAATATTAGTTTCAGAAATTAATCTGGAGATGAGTATATTACAATAGAGTCATGAAAATTAGAGCTAGATTTTAAATCCTGTCTTTCTACACACAAAGTGCTTGCATTTTGCAGTATCATATGCTGCTCTTAATAATGATTTTTTGAAGTTCTGGGTAGTGTAGCAACTTTGCAATTTATTATAATAAAGATAAAATGTTAATTTTATTATTCTACATAACTAAAAATTAGAAAAAGCTAATAAACATAAAAATTTTCAGTCTCAATGATAAAAATAAGTTTAAGACACTGGATACCTTCAAAATGATAATATTTAGTGTTGGCAAGTATTCAGTGAAAAGATAATTTTTTCTGCTGCCAGAAGTTATAAAAGTGATTTTTTATGGAAGATAAATTGACAATATATATCAAGAACATTTTAAATGCTGTTTGTTTTGTTTTGCTTTGCTTTATTTTGTTTTTTTGGCTCAGTATGTCAACTCATAAGGATCAATTCTAAGAATAAAGACATAATTCTATAGAAAGTATATCCACTATACTTAAAAATATAAATAAAAATATTGGTAACATTTTAATGCAGCAAATAAAAATGACATTATTGAGATTTCATACTAAAGTTTTATTCAGACTTAAAGTCATAATTTCATAAAATTTTAGTCATGTAAGAAAATGTTCCATGTAAAAAATATACAATATTCAGCAATAATAAGTCTATAAAATTATATACCATCTTGTTTTTCTTGTTAAGTCTATTTCTTGCTACAGGATTGTTGATAAAATAGTTCATAGCCTATTTTTAATATGGTGCTTATTTTTAATTCTGTATCTAAGTAGTGATGACTTCACCTGGTAATATGGTAAAAAGGGAAATATCTTTTTCCTAAAGGACTCCCTGAAAAAAGACTGAACAGCAGTTATTGTCCAGTGGTAAACAATTCTCCAGTGATAATCACCAGAGGGAAGTACTTAATCACTTTAGTAAAAATCTGGCTGATTCTGGAACAGCAGTAGATTGCAGCAAAAATAAAAGCTATAACTTTATTTTAAAGTTTAGGACATAAACCGATGGCTACCTTCATATCCACTGTGGAAATGATCTAGGTCTGTTCTAGAACTAGAACGAGAAAAGAATGAGTACACTTGCTACTGCTATTCAATAAAGTAAGTGCTGGAGGTCCTAGCCAGATAAAGAAATAGAAGAAAGAAAGTAGTCATCCAAATTGGAAAAAAAGAAATTAAATTGGCTTTTTTTGCAGATCACATCATCTCATATGTAGAAAACCCTAATGTCTCCACCAAGACTCAGAATTGTGAAAATGTTAGATGATAACAAATTCTCCTTTTTTTGTGCAATTACTTTTAATATTTTGGGGGGGATATGTTTCCGAAAAGCACAGGCAGTAAAAGTAAAAACAGGCAAACTAAATTACATCAGATTAAAAACTTCTGCACAGCAAAGGAAACAATTAACACAGGGAAAAGACAAACTTCATAATGGGAGAAATATTTGCAAACTACAAATCTGGAAAGGCTTAATATCACAAGAAACACAAATAAATCAATAGCAGGAAGATGAGGAATCTGCTATGGTTTGTATTTGTTCCCATAAATGTAAAAAATTCATGTAATGAAATTTTATTTTAGTGAGATTAAGAGGGTGAAACTTAATCCAATTATGGAATTTTTAAGTGAGGCTTCTGGGAGATGGTTAGAATTAGGATCATGAGAGTAGGGTCCCCCATGTTTGAATTATAATAATTTCTAAGGAAAAGAATGAGATAGACACAGGAACATAGACACATGCTTGCTCTGTCTTGCTATGAGATGTCCTAGGACTCTGTAGGAAGTACTTACCTGCAACAAGATTTTCACCAGATGTAGTCCGGACCTCCAAAATTATAAACAAAATAAACCCAAGTTCTTTATAATTACCTAGTTTCAGATATTCAGTATTTAAGCAATTGAAAATGAACTTAAGCATAATGTGATTAAAAATGACCAAAACATCTAAATATAAGTCCTTCAAAAGAATACATGCCCAACAAGTATATAAAAATGTTATGGAAGTGCAAATAAAACCCAAAATAACACAGCACTTCTCTTTGTTAGAATGGTTATTATCAAAAATACAAAAGATGAGTTTTGGCAAAGATGTAGAGAAAGGGAAGTATTGCAAATCATTGGTTGGCAGAGACACTATGAAAAATAGTGTGTAGATGCCTCATAAACTTAAAAGTAGAACTATCAGATGATCTAGCAATTCTACTTCTGGATATATATCTAAAGGAAAGGAAATCAGTGTGTTGAAGAGACATATGTGCTCCTATGTTTAAGGCAGCATTATTCACAATAGCCAAGATGGAATCTACCTAAGCATTCATTGCTAGGTGAACATCCAAAGCAAATGTAATATGCATACAAAATGTAATATTATTCAGCTACCAAAAGAAGAAAATCTTGTGATAATGAATCTGAGGGACATTATGTTGAGTCAAATAAAACAAGAAGAAAAAGATAAATACCTCACGATCTTACTTATATGTGGAACGGTGGTTATCAAAGTCATGGGACCAGCAGTTGGCATAATGACTATGTCGCTAGACTCCCATGTAGTAGACCGCAGTTTGAATCCCGGACCCAGTGACTTAAACTCATGCTGGAAGTGTTTGTGTGCATGCCCAAATCCCAAGAGGAGAATGGAGGAGAAGGGATTGTGGGGTGGCTATCCCCCCTAGGGGGTGATTTCTTGCTTTCTGTCTCTCTGGCGAGTGTACGTGCCCTATAGCAAAAACCTCTCAAAAAAGAAAAAAAAAGATCTGATGCAGTTGGAAGAGGTTGAGAAGAAGTTAATAAAGGAAAACAAAATTTTAGTTGGAGAAGAGGAATAATAACAAGCGATCTATTGTATAATGTGGGCATATAATTATAGGCATATTGAATTCTTTTTATTTGAGAGAGAGATTTTTGCTATAGGACACATGCACTAGCCAGAGAAACAGTGAGAAAGGAAGCAAGAAATTGCCCCCTTCCAGGGGGATGGCCACACTATAAACCCTTCTCCTCTGTTCTCCTCTTGAGATTTTGGGCATGCACGCACACACACACAGACACACACACACACCTGGCATGAATTACAAGTCACTTGGTCCTGGACTCGAACTCGACTATATGGGAGTCCAGTGATGTAGCCATTACATCATCTGTTGGTCCCATACCATAATTTTTTGTTAAGTAAGATTTTTGCTATAGCGAGTTCATACTCACCAAAGACACAGAGAGAGATAGAGAGAGAGAAAAGCAAGAAATCAACCCTCAGCAGGGATGGCCACACTGTAATCCCTTCTCCTCCATTCTCCTGTTGGGATTTTGGGCACACATGCACACACCTGGCATGAATTAGAAGTCACCTGGTCATAGACTTGAACTCTTACTAAAGTTACTAAAGCATAGTGGAAGTGGACATATTATTTTATACAGATAGAAACTCAGTAATTCTGGTTGCCTCCCAATGATAGGTTTATTACTGAATTAAAATTTGTTAGCTGTGCTTAAACTTTTGTTATCCTTTTTATATTCTATTTTAATTTGTTTCTCTGTTTTAAGTGAACATACACTTATATTTCTTTCATAATCTAAAGTGCATTAATGTTGTCTCCAGCATTCATAAAGTTTTAGCAGTAATACTTGAAACAATTACCTACAGTTTATTTAATGCCTATAAAGTCTCCCCAAATATGTATCCACATTGGTGATGGTATAATCTAATAGAAGTAACATGGGCTTCTGAGTAAAATATGTGTTATTATCTCATCTCCAGAATTTGGTTTCTGTGTGACAATGGACTAATCACTTGATTTCCAGGCATTTTCTATACCATAAAAGCTCATATTAACCATATTTACCTTACATTGCTATGATAAAGTTTAAATAAAATAGTGAAATATGAAAAATATATCAGGCAATGTTTAGTTTTAACTAGGTGGCTAGAAAGAAAAATTATAAAGTAAAACTTATTTTTCTTTTGAAAACCTTGTTATTCATCAGACTACTTTCTGTGTATTTGCCATGAAATACCAAATTTTTACAGGCAGACTACTTGAATTTTAATATCTTCTTTTTTTGCCCCTGCCAACCTCCTATCATTCACTTCCTTTGAAAAATTGATTTTATTGTGCATAGATGTAAGTGAACAGTTGTAAAGTGTGTCCTAAATTCCTGGCAACCTGCAGGGCTCAGGCTGTTTGAGTATTTTAAAGCAAGTATTTTTTATCACAAATTCTTTGAAACATAATAAAAATATGATTTCTGGCCTAATAGATGAGCCAGGAAATTGAATCACTGTTCTGAATGTCATCGTGGTGGTAGACTTGATTTTAAGATGTCTGTGGTAAATATAGTTCGTTTAAAGGGCTAATTGAATAAATCTTAGAAGGGAGACTGTCATTAGCAGAGAATCATTGAACATATTGTACCTAAAGTATAAAGACAAGTTGAAATTCTGCCTGGTTCAGAAGTTTATAAGTACTTATGACTTAACTACTAATAAATCAGTCTTTGTTAATTGTATAATTTCCATGCTCCAAATTTGAGGAAATAATTATGATGTGAAATTGGAATAGAAGTAAGAGAATCCTGAAAATTTGCTTACCTCCCATTCCTTGAAGAGGGCAACACAGTAAAGTCAACTATCCTTGCTGACAAGTGTAAAGAATATTTTATGCAATTTTCAAGTTACAATCAGTACAAAGAAAAAAAATCATAATAGACTATCACTAATATAAGAGTCTCTTTGAACTAGTATGGCTGAAACAGTTAGAAATAGGAGATGGGATTCCAATGCAGTCCTTCTTTAGCAGCTGAATAGAGAATAATAAGAAATTCAAGGTAACTGCAGATAGTCACTGAAAACTATTTAAACCATTGGGACTTGATTTGATTTTGTTTGATAAAATTGGTGAATATAGATTGTCCGACAATGGGGAAATCACTATAGAATTTTTAACACGGTTCTCCAGAAATGAATGTTCCCAACAAAGCTGCATATATATGAGAGTTGGTGGAGAGAAAGGTAGACAATTAGGATTTAAAGATTTAATGAAAAGAGGTAGCAAGACAATCAAAAATTAGATTTATTATTCTAGATTTGTAAGAATCCATTCTTATGAGAGTCTTCTCTTACAATAATTTTTAAAAAAACATATTCACAGAATGTAAATAGGAATTTAACTTTTGACAATTTGAATCCCAAATCAGCTTTTTAGAATAAAAAACATGGAGGGCCATCAGGTGACATGGTGGTTAAAGCAGCTGGATTCCCACACAGCTGAACGTGGTTCAAGTCCTGGACCTGGCAGCTTGCTTTCTCATTTTCCTTTGAATCTTTCTCTGGCTCTCACTGGTCAACTTCAAAAACATTTTTCAAAATAAAATAAAATAATGACAATTAAAAAAAGAATAAAAACATACAACAGTTTCTTAATATATGTGAAAAATGTGATTCAAGAAGACAGCTAGTGTAATGGCTATGTCGCTGGACTCCCACGTAGTCGACTGCCATTCACGTTCCAGACCTGGTGGCTTAAAACTCACGCTGGGCGCGTGTGCGTGTGTGCCCAAGATCCTGAGAGGAGAATGGAGGAGAAGGGATTGCGGCGTGACCATCCCCCCCTGGGGCGGGGGGATTTCTCACTTTCTGTCTCTACGTCTCTGTCTGTCTGGCGAGCACATGCACCCTATAGAGAAAACCTCTCTAAAAAAATAATAATTTGATTCGAAAACAACTAAGTGGATTTATCAAATCATCGTGAAAATATTTATCTAATTGAATATTGCTATAACAATATTTTTACAGTACATTTAAGAATATTTTTTAAACTCAGAATACAAAATATACCCCAGAATTCTATTACATGTAAACAGCTTGTATAAGTATCTCAAAATATTTATTTGCATATTGGCACAAGTTAAAATCTGCATATAAATAATGTTTTATATCTAAATGACATTATATCATAAACATGTCTCATGCTATTAACATTATTGTAAACACCATGGAGTAACTAGGTAATATTTTATATTGGATGAGTATATTATGATCAATTTATTTATTCTGAATTTTTATAACCATAATTAGTATCCAATATTCTCACACATAAATATTTGCCTACGATTATTTTTAGATGTATTCGCAGAACAAAAAAGTCAAGGTCTCTGACATTCTGAATCTTTTTAAATTTCTTGATTTACATTGCTAAAATGCCCTACAAATAATTGTATAGTTTTGTACTCTTACCAGAAGGGTAGGAATGTGTCCTTTTTAAACACATGCTATGCAAGTCAGATTTTAGCATTTCTTTTTTAATGAGATTTTTAATATAGGGCATATGCAGTCACTGGAGAGACAGAGAGACAGAAAGAGAGAAATCACCCCCCAGGGGGGATGGCCACACCGCAATCCCTTCTCCTCCATTCTCCTCTCGGGTCATGGACATGCGACATGAGTTTAAGCCACTGGGTTTGGGACTGAAACCACAGTGGACTGTGTGGGAGTCCAGAGATATAACCATTACAAAATCTGCTGGTCCCAGTATTTTTTTAAAGCATTTTTTAAAGTTCGTTTTACTTAGTATGGAGAGCATGTATATGTATGTGAGAGAGAGAAAGAGAAAGAAAGAGAGGGAGAGATATCCTTAATAGGGTGTCATTATGTTGTAATCCCTCTAACCAGGCTCTTGGGCAATGCATGCATGTATCCAGTGTATTTTCAAGCTGACACTGGGATCTAAACCTGCAGTTGACCATGTGACTTTCAGAGCTGCATTTCAGTTTGCTACTGGCTGCACCACTAGTCTGGGCCTTGGATATTAGAAGGATCAGCTCCCAAATCTAGCTCAGTGTTTACCTCAAATTCTTGGAGAACAAGGTCCATTTATGAGTATTCAGTTCCAATGAGGCAAAAAGAAGTCTCAAAAATCCCTCTCCTTGGAGAACATCCCCACCAACAGACCCTAGAGGACTCTGGAGACCAGCACAGCAAAGACTGAGTGTGGAGTATTGTGTGTTAAGATTGCTCTGTATTAGAGAGGAAGGAAATAGAGACAGAAAACTTACATTTCCTTACTACAATTTAGTTGGTAAGTAAGACCCTGGGCTGCTTTGTTCTAGTTTTCCATCCATCATTGAATTAGTCAGGGCTTTTTTGGTTCCAAGTGACAGAAATCAAATCCAAATTAAACTGAGGAAAAAGGAAATGTTTTGGCTTATGTGTTGAAGAAGTGTGGGGTGAAACTGATTTCACCCAGAGTATCTGAATTCAGGAACTGAAAAGACAGCATAAAGATTCTCTACCTCTTGTCTCTGCTTTCCCAACATAGCTTCTATATTGACTTAATCGTGTCCTACCAAATCCTTGTCCACCAGAGCCCATGAATCTGACCTTTGGAAACAGGATCTTTGCAGACATAATCAAGTTAAGATGATGTCAATGAGGGATAGGGTGGACTCTAATCCAATGGCGAGTATCAGGATAAGAAGAAGATTTGAGCCCAGATATACACAGAAGGCAACCATATGAAAACAGAGACAGAATGGCACCTCTACAGAGCAAGGAAGGTCAAAGAAGTCACCACAGCTGGAAGAGAAGCATGGGACAGGCTCTCTCCCTCAGAGCTCTTAGAAGGAACCAACACTGCTGACACCTTGAATTTGAGCTTCTAGCCTTTAGAAGTGTGAGAAATAAATTTCTGTTGTTTAAAAAAAAAGAGAGAGAAATTCTTAAAGTTCTCTTCAGTTAGAATTTTTCCCCTCATACTCGTTTTATTTGCCAATATTTGGTAATTAGTGAAATTGAGCATTTATATTTTATATGTTAATTAAGCATGCATTATCAAAGTGTCTTAGCCTGTTCAGGCTGTAATAAAAGAAGACCATACACTTGGGTGGTTTGTAAAATTTCCTCCTAGTTCTGGAGGCTAGCAAGTCCAAGATCAAAGTGCTGGCAGAGCCTACAGCCTAAGGATGAAAGAAAACAAAGAGAGCATTCAGTTAACCACAAAGGGCAAGGTCTGAGTCAGGCTGGCATTGCACAGGTGGCCACACCTATACTAGCACAAAAAGTTGGGGAAGATCCTTCCAGATAAAGGTGAGACTTCACCCTAGTAACTACAGTAAGGGTGAGTTTGCAAATCAGAAATTCATCGCCTTAGCTATAAGGAGGCAAAATCTGGGGAATCAGGACCAGTAGATAGTGTAATGGTTACAACACTAGACTTACAGTGTGGCTATCCACATTGGAGGGTGATTTCTTGCTTTCTGTCTGTCTCTCTAGCAAACACATGCACCCTATAGCAAAAATATCTCTTTAAAAAAATCAGGGGAACCAAACACATATATCAAAATCTAATCTGACCAACAAACAATCTTTAAATTACTTTAATGTTTATTTGCATTACTTTTAAGATTCATAATCTTTACTAAGATTGATAACTTTTGTAAAACACTCAGAAAAGGCTGATAAAATAAAATATCAGATTCTGGAGACACTTTAAGATTTAAATCTTGAGATTGCTACTCATTAGGTATATAACCTAATAAATTCTTTAGACAAATTTAATTTTCTGGAAATCTATTTTCTTATCCTCTAAATTTAAAATACAGTTGATGTGAAGGGCTATTACTAGATTAGCAAGCAAATAATTAAATACTATGAAACATAGTAAAATTTTAGCTTTTATTGTTCATTTAAATGCCTTGTAAAATATTCCAGTTTTACTAGAAAATTATAAAACCATAATATTTTTAGAGAAATAGGCCTTTTGTACTGATTTATATATTTACTCCACCGTATGTAAAGCTCATAATCAGGCAAACTTATTTACGTTTCTCTTTGATTTTACACTTACTACAGGACAGATGCTCTTACTGGAGAAAGACAGAGAGAAAAAGAGAGAGAGAGGGAAAGTCATAAAGCACCCCACAGAGGGGAGTAGGATGGTCATGTTACAATCTCTTCTCCTCCATTCTCCTCTTGGGATTTTGGGCACATAAGCACATGTGCAGAGCATGTTTTTCAAGCTGCTAATAATTTGTTATATAGTAAGTGGGAATATGCAGTGAATATCTTTAAAAGTCTGGCTCACTTCACTTAATAAGTCCTCCATATTCATCAACTTTATTTTGTTTTGCTTTGTTTTGTTTTGTTTAAGAAATATTTGTTTCTTGGGGCCATCAGGTGGCATGGTAGTTAAGTGTCCTGGACTCCCACATGGTCGACCATGGTTCAAGTCCTGGACCTGGTGGCTTGCTTTCTCGCTTTTTCTTTCTTTCTCTCGTTCTCTCACTCTGTTTCTCTCTGGTCAAATTAAAATAAATAAATTTAAGTAAAAAAATTGTTAAAAAAATATTTCTCTAAAAATATTTATTCAATTTTACTTATCATTATTTTAAAATTTGCTACAGAGTTCTTAAACCATAGCTGATCATGGGGAAGTCCAGTGCCTTAACCACCATGCTACCTGTTGCCCCCAATTGATTCACTTTGAATCAAATGAGGGATCTCATTGTTTCTTATGGCTGAGTAATATTCCATAGTATATACGGACCACAGTTTTTAAACCCAGTCATCAGTTTTCGGACATTTTTCTTTTAATCACCTTTTTGAAATGAAAAATATTGACTCAGAAGAAGACATGTACCACTTTTAGGAAGAAAAATGTTTTAACATTATTATAAATCAATTATAAAGGTCACTTGTGCATATGTTTTTTACATATTAAATTACAAAATTATAATTATTATATTCTTGGTGACTTATGTAATTTATTAGGTTGCCTAGTTTTTTTGTTTTTTGTTTTTTTCTTGGAGAGGTTTTTGCTAATAGGGTGCGTGCACTCGCCAGAAAGACAGAGAGAGACAGAGAGACAGAAAGCGAGAAATCACCCCCCATGGGGGATGGCCACGCCACAATCCTTTCTCCTCCATTCTCCTCTCAGGATCTTGGGCATGCATGCACATGCGCCCAGCATGAGTTTAAGCCACCAGGTCTGGGACACGAACCACAGTTGGCTACATGGGAGTCCAGTGACATAGCCATTAAGCTAACTGCTGGTCCCCCTCGGTTTTCTAGTACAAAGTTGAAAAAGATAAATTCTACATTCAATGATTTTCAAAAAGTTCATGGAATATGCTTATCATGAAAAACCTATCCATGAATTTCCTTTTTTGGTGGGACCAAAATGATCTTATCTACTAATTTCATTTGGCTATGAACTTTTGAAGTTCTCTTGCAAATAATTTTTCTTATATAATACTTCAGGTTCTTTGTATTTAAAATATATAAGCATGGGGCTAGCAGGTGTCATAGTGGTTAAAGTTCTGGAGCCCTACATGGCTGAGCTTGGTTCCCATCCTGGACCTGGCTATTACGTACATGTGTGTGTATGCCCAAAGTCCTGGGAGAAGAGCTGAGGAGAAGGGATTGGTATGGCTATCCCTCCAGAGGGTGATGTCTCACTTTCTCTCTGTCTCTGTTTCTCTGGTAAGTACATGTGCTCTATAGTAAAAATCTCTTGAAAAATAAATCAATAAATAAAGAACATACAAGTAAAAGACAACTTTTCATAAATAAATATATAGTAATGCCATATAACAGACTGGGCCTTCACAAATTATATCTCTTTCTAGATAAGAATACTGATACCACCTCAATCTTCCACATGTATTGTCAGAAAAACAACCAAAACATAGTGAACTATGATTATTCATGCACACACAATTTCTTGTATTGAATTACATGCACTCACATTTCATTACTGGGCTTCATGTTAGAAATTCAAATTGATTATGATGCCTTTCAGCTGTTCTTGATGACAACAAAATTCTTTGGGCATTCTTCTCCCTTGAGGCAAAAGAAGGTGAAACTCATTTGTATTCAAAAATAACATTACCTTTAAGATTTTATATTGCTTTTAACTCTCTCTAGTTCCTGGGTGGTTAGCCATGAAATTATGCCTACTTTATAACTCTTTAATTTCTGCTCATAATAAAAAGTGAGTATAAAATAGCCAAAGGCTAGTACAGTAAGTGGTTCTCAGAACTTACTGTTGTATATAATTTATATAGAATTATAGAATACACCAGGGAAACTCCCTTCTTCCTTAAATGTGATAATTGTCTTTATAAAGTATTTTTTCAATGTTTATATTCACTTTGATTAGTATTATAGAAAATTATGATGGGCATTGACTTGTAGTGACAGAGGTGAACGCATATTGCTTTGAGTTTTCTTGATTAGAACAGTTAGGATAGACAGATAAAAATATAGTATTTGGGCCAGCCCACAGCTGACCACCTGGTTTGAGTCCTGGACCTGGAGGCATGAGAAACACACCAGGCACGTGTACATATATGCCCCGAATCCTAAAAAGTGGGAGAGATGGAGGAGACTGGATCATGGCACGACCATGCACTTTTGAGGGTGTTTTGTTGCTTCTCTCTCTCACTCTCTGGCAAACACACACACTTTCTAGCAAATTAAACGTGTATATAGATATATACAATTTTATAAAATAAATGATTTGTTTGTTTTCCATTCAAGATACTTAATTTTTTTAAAGTATATTTATTTCTTCCCTGAGTGAGAGAGATAAGCAGAGATAGAGAGACATTGCCCAAAACAGAGTCTCAATGTCACAATCCTCCTCCAGTTTCAGACAGCCCCAGGTCATGGGCATGCACATGCTGGGTGTACTCAAGGAAGTCTCTGGACTAGAACCTGGGACCATCCTTTGTATATCAGTCTCATGTTTTACTGTTGTGTTACTATCCAGCTGTACTTAATTTTAATAGTAGGAAATATCTTTATATGAACAATTGAGAGAAAAATGCCAGAAATATAACTCAAGTTGAATAATTAATTAAATGTTTAATCTGGCCAAAAGTACTATTCCCCATAGCAAAAAAGTCATAACTATTTATGTTGAGAAATTGCCCAGCTACTTTTCTCACCCTTACCCCTCCACACACAATTTACCTCAAGCAAGGTTCTCCAAATCTGTATGTTTTTTGGCCCTGGCTCTAGATTTACCTATTCACCTTCATTGCATGTATCTTCTCCGTCGTGTTTCAAACTTGTTTTCCTACTGAATCCTTTTTTTTTAAATCATTCCCTAGTTCTGCTAATAATATTATCTTGCCTATGTTTTTCAAAAGATAAGTTACAAACAACCTGCAAAAGAACTACTTGAAGATTTTATTTTAAAAGTATAACACGTCTCTCATGCTAGTAATGGAATATTTTGTGATAGCAACCAAGAGAATCTACTTTCTAAACCAGTTCCTATGTCATCCTGATGCAGAGAAGGTCACAAAACATCATACTATTTTGTAAATTACTAAAAAATAACTACTTATTTGTTGGCATCATAGACAAAAACACCAAAATCAAAATAAGTAAAAATAATTGTATATAGGTATGCATATAAAAATCTCTTTTATCTTTTCTCTCTATACTTCCCTTTCTTTCTCTGTGTCTTTGTCTCTCAGGAAATTCGGAGCTATTTTCCAAAATACAGCTCAAGTCTATATAACATCAAATCATCAAGTCCAATGTGCAGAATTATTTGAAGCCAGTACTTGACTTGAAAAAATTTAAAGTACTCTATACCTGTATTCTGCCTACCTAAACAGTGTCAACAATACTTATGAGATGAGATTTAATGATATGTGTATAAGCTGTATGCTATTTAGAACTCAATTTAATAATTTTTTTAAACTGCACCTAATTTTTTTAATCATGCACATTGAGAGAGATAGAAAGTTGAACTTGATGCTGCAGTCCTCCAGACTCCAGCAGCTTTTGCCATAGGGAGGGTTCCACCATGTCCAAACTGCAGCTATTTATACAAAATGTAAACTATATGTTTATCATTTACCTATTCATTCTTGAAACTTTGATGATGTCCACTATCCTGTTTCTTATTTTTTAAATTTTTTTCATAGGTGTATTTTATTTGCAACTTTGCATAAATCATTGAAAAACCACTGCAGTTGTTCAGTCATGGTGATGCAGCCGGAATGCAATGCTCTTCAATGCTGAAGCCACATGGGAGTGTCCCAAGGTCACATATTAATGTTTTCTGTTGACCCCTGGCACACATGCATGCTCATGATTTTGGCAGACTGAGACGGGTTGGATTGCAGCATGAAGACCCTCCTGGGGGTCTGGGAATGGCCTCCTCATTATTCTTAGAAGTAAATAAACTTTAAAACAAGAATGAAAGAAAAATTATCATGACCAAGTTTCCTCTGTTAGTTTATTGGAGAACATGAAAAACATACAGAAGCCTTCATTACTGACTGTTCATTTACACAGTCACCTTGACATACCCTGTGGTGATGAAAATATGCTTTCTATGAGAGGAAAGATCTGTTCTACAGTTCCCCTGTCTACTCAGGCATCTGCTTTCCAAATATTATGCCAGAGCAACCAAAGAAAGGGGGGAAAGCCTCTTTTGAACTGATCTCTAGAAACTATGATTACATTCCATCATTCATTTGGCCTTATACCAAATGTATCTTATACCATTAACGGCAATGAAAGTTCTTATCTGGAGGAAGGAACTACTTTAGTAATTTAAAACTGTGATTATTCTCTTTATATAATGTATCTGTACTTCATTATATGCAATATATGTGTTATTGTTGATAAAATAATGGATAGATTTAATGAGGATGTCTTAAGACACATCCATTATGGCTAGCTGGTAGCGAGGTGGTTAAGGTGACTGTATACCACATGGCCAACAGAGCAGTTTGAATCGTGGACACAGTGGCTTGGAAAACATGTGAAGTATGTGCCCAAAATCTCATGAGGAGAGTTGAGGAGAAAAGATTGCAGTACGGTCATGTCCCCAGGAGGGAACCTTTCTCACTTTCCCAATCTCTTTCTCTGTGTCTCTCTTTGGAGAGTGCATATATCCTATAGCAAACACTAAAAAATTTAAAAAAGACTGATGCATATTGTAAGACATACACATTGTATGCATACCTAATATATAATATAAAGTAAGAATTTTAAAAGGTCTTAAAAATAATTTCATTCAGCTCTTTCTTATAATAAATGAGAAACATTGTAGCACAGTTATCTCAGTCTCTAAACTTTCTGAGAACTCTTCAACAGGATGTTGGAATGGGAGAAGGGGAAATTTGAACCAAATAACATCAGAGCAAACTCTAGGGCTTCCCTTAAGAAAGTTAGACAGTCGGGACCAGCAGTTAGTGTAATGGCTATGTCACTGGACTCCCACGTAGTCGACCGCGGTTCGAGTCTCAGACCTGGTGGCTTAAACTCACGCCAGGCGTGTGTGCATGCGTGCCCAAGATCCCAAGAGGATAATGGAGGAGAAGGGATTGTGGCATGGCCATCTCCCCTGGGGGGTGATTTCTCACTTTCTGTCTCTCTGTCTCTCTCTGTCTGTCTGGCGAGCACGTGCACCCTATAGCAAAAAAACTCTCAAAAAAAAAAAAAAAGAAAGAAAGAAAGTTAGACAGTTAGATTGACATTTGATAATGGCTTCCATTCTTTTCTAATATAGAAAGAAGCCCCTGATAATGGTTCAGACAATAAAGCAGGATTTCTCAGATAACAATAGTATATGAGTACAAATGTGTGGCTACATTATTGTTCTACATGTACTATCCTTTTTGAAAACAGGACATCATAAGGGCTTCTGATCATGGGGGAAAGGACTGAGGTCAATTCTCTTATGGGTAATTTAAATAAAAATAATAGAATCCCACTAAAATTCCTAAGTAGCCTTCATGTGAGTCAAGGACATAGAAAAGACTTTATATTCTATGACACATCCCCAAAAAAGGTAGCAATGAGGAGAAAATGGGGATTTAGGAAAACCTTAAAACCCAGGGAGAAAAACTTAAGACTCCAGCTCTAGATTCTTTGGAACTTACTTTTATTAATTCTAGCCTGAAATTAATGGTAGAAATAAACCCTTGGGAACTTAGTCGTGACTGAGTTTGCAACACAAAAATGCCTATGTCTAAAGACAATGAAGATGGAAAGACCTATAAACAAGGAAAATTCATAAAAGAAAAATGATTTTGTCCAAGACTGTAAAATTGGTCGATGACTTATGATTTTTTATTTTTTTTTAATCTTAGCTATTCTGACTGAGGTTAAGTGGTATTTCACTGTGGTTTCAGTTTGCATCTTCCTTATGATAAGAGATGTTGAGCATTTTTTCATATAGTCTTTGGCTGTTCCTATGTCTTCCTCAGAGAGTTGTCTGTTCAACTCATTTGCCCATTTTTAAAATTGGTTTACTCTTTTTTGTTGTTGTAAGCTGTTTGAGTTTCCTATAAATTCTGGTCATCAGTCTCTTATCTGAGGGATAGTTAGCAAATATATTCTCCATTGTGAGGGTTGTCAGTGCACTCTAATTATTGTTTCTTTTGCTTGCAGAAGCTTTTTAATGTATTCCCATAGCATTATTCACAATTGCTAAAATGTGGAATCAACCTAAATGTCCATGAATAGATGAATCATTTGAAAAACTGTGTCTCATATACACTACAGAATAATACTTAGTCATAAAAAATGAGATCTAGCATTTGATAGAAAGTACACAAATATGGAAGATTTACTCTTAAGTGAAGCAAGTCAGACTATGAAATAGAGGCATTGCAGGTTTTCACTTAATATATACCGAATGTCTGCTCTTTTTGGCAGAAACTAAAATATGAGATAAAATAAAGGCATAGAGACAGAGACAGTGTGGGAGGAGGGTGGGAAATGGCAGAAGGTGAGAGGGAGGGAATCACGAAGAGAAAAGAGAGAAGTAAAATGATTAAGACACAAAATAAAAAACTGATCTGTTGAAGATTTAAAAAATGTTGGTAAATTACTGATTTAAGGACAAATTCCAGGTCTTTACATTTCAGGAATGTGATCACCAAACTATTTCTTTAGCCTCTTACTAGTTTCAAAGAAATTCGTTTCAGTTGTGAAGGGAGAAAAGAAACATGAATGTAAGACATAAATAGAATAAAGAATTAGGTCACATTTTCTGTACAAAAATGCAGTAGAGAAAGAAGATACTGTAGATATTACACAGGAGACTATTTCCATAGCGCTCTTCTATCTAATCTACTCTACTCTGTTTATCTCATATTTAGAACAGGACAGTTTAGAATGAACTAATGTCAGTAGACTCATCCTATATATTTCTGTTTCAGTTAACATCTTCCAATATTTGTTTCTCTCAGAAATCATTTTTTAAAGTATTTGTTTTGAAGCCTGCTGCTCTTAAAAATTATGGTGGCCAGCATTCTAGGAAGATTAAAACAATAGAATGGGCATTTATGTGAATATAAATAATAAACTATGTGCGGTTTTACAAGCCAGGCTAAAATTACAAGGGTCATCAATCCTTGTGTTTCAAAGCATAAAATGATAACCAGCTGGAGTTAGGAAAAAATTTTTCCCTGTGGTGTAATATTGAACAATCAGACAGGTGCTTTATGAAAGGTAATTCTTTTCTGGCCTTCCACTGAAACATCTAGTCTAGGTCTTTATAAAATGCCAGTCTAATGGCTCATTGATCTTTTCAGCTAACGCAATTTGTAGGATTCTTGCTTTTCCAGAAGTAATCAATAAAAATCTTAAGCCTACATTGAAAAAAATAAAACCATACTACTGATTTACTAGAGGGCCTATTTAGAAAAGAGAGGCTATATTGAAAAAGAAATGATTCTATAATCACCAAAAAAGCAATAAAAGGATGATAATGTTATATATGAAAGTGCATTTATAGTGATAACATGGGAAACATTTACATCTCTGTGTATAACATTATTCAAAGGAGAAATGAATGTATTTAGAGATATAGATGTAAAAATGTGCCTAAATCAAACTTCTAGAATGTTCAATATAACCTGCATATATTTTAAAAAACATATATGTTTACTTTTTGAATAATCTTAAAATCTCATCTTCATTTTTTTAAGGAGTTTTTTTTTGTTGTTGTTGTTGTTTTTGTTTTTTTTTCTGTAGGGCATGTGCACTGGCCAGAGAGACAGAGGAACAGAAAGCAAAAGAAATCACTCCACAGGGGAGATGGCCACACCACAATTCTTTTTCCATTCTCTTCTTGGGATCTTGGGTATTCACACACACATGCCCTGCGTGAGGTTTAAGCCTCAGGGTCTGAGACTAGAATCATTGTTGGCTGACTATATGGGAGTCCAGCAACATAACCATCACGCCATATGCTGGTGCTTCTCATCTCTTTATATTCATACTTGGATGTAGTCAGGTGGATTCTAGACTTTTCTGTTTCTGTGTTTTAAACTATCCATATAAGTTATTATCTAATTAGATCAGATGATAAATTTTGTTGTCTATATATTTATTATCTATTTTACTCCACTTTTCTGTGAAGTCTGAAGTATAGCAGAGGACTTTTCTCCAAACTTCACAAGCTGTTTCAGATAGGTGTTTGGCATGTTTTAATGTCCTACAAAGCTAGCCAGAGCTGTCACAGAGATTCAGAGCTTACCAGAGGACTAACCACTGCTAATTCCAGAATCTGAAGGAATTCAGACTGAAAGAAACATTCTGACTTTCCTGACTTCCTTTCAGCATCATTGAAGACCTTGAAATAGGTTGTAGTGTCTTATCCAGGTACCTCATATGCTGGAGTCAAGCATAGCCATGGCATAGAACATAGATATTCCACACCCTCTAGGTGTGGTCTCAGGCAAGTCTTGTTGGTATTCACATGCTCATCTAATAATTTCTTAGTATCTACAAAATTAACTGTAGAATTAGAAATAAACATGGTACTTCTTCTGCTCTTCCAATTTGTTTCTTAGAACTAGACTCTGCTTTTGATTTAATTCCCCGAAAGAGCTTCTGCAGGTCAATGGGACAGTGCCTGAATTCTGAATGATAGGCAGACTTGCCTAGACCTACATATACTCTTGTCCTTTATTCTGCCCTCTCTTGAGAAACACCTTAGAGGCTGCCACTCAGATTAAATATACACTCCCCAGAGGTCTCTTGGTTATTTGACAAAATTGACTGATTCCTCATTTTTGTAGTTAAGTTTTGCCACTCTGCTTTTTGTAAGTTTTTTTTTTTTCCAGTTCACCCATATCTTCCTTGCAGCATGCTTTGTTTCTGGGGTGTGATGTTTGTGGCAGGAAGTATGAAACAGAATTGTAGAGCCAGCTTAGAGGGAAACTTCTGTTGTTCGGTGAGCTACCCTATCTTAGTTTGAGAGATAATTTAGTTTTTGTTTTTTTTTGGTTAAAAACTTTAGGGCAAAATGAAAAATGTAGATAATTTTCCACATCCTCTTATTTTGAATCTTTACATAATGATTTACTGCCTTTACACACATTCCGATCATCACAATTCATTAATAGAATACAAATATAAGTGCATCAACACTTTGCAAAGCAAGATGCAAATTCTATTTTTTTAGAACTCTCCATGACTTTGATTTCCTACACTGAACACTGTTACAGGTGTTGAAATATGGTGATGTTTACTGGGTTAGTAATTACAAATAATGCATAACTTACAGGGTATTTCTCCACTGAGACACTGTTTCATATTTGTAATTGCTTAAGGGCCATTTCTGCTTGGATGTGCTGTGGTCCTATTAGACTGTCTACCTCCGATAATGAAGTCATAATCTTTATCCCAGCCCTCCTCTTTCCAGTTAATTTTTCACATTTTTTCCAGGTCACTTGACCTGAGGCCTATGCATGTATCCATAATTCATCATCCTTCCTATTTTTTTTTTTTGGTTTCATCTTTGCACCTTAATACCAAATATATGTTATGATGACCTAGTCGTGGAATATAGTAATATCCTATTGGCTGATCTTCATAACAAATGTTGCTGCCA
This sequence comes from Tupaia belangeri chinensis, assembly GCF_000334495.1. NCBI lineage: Eukaryota > Metazoa > Chordata > Mammalia > Scandentia > Tupaiidae > Tupaia > Tupaia belangeri. Next base: position 156,439 of record NW_006203845.1, on the reverse strand, counting down.
AAATAACATTCCTAAAATGGTTTTGATATAATTAGAGATGGAGAATGGAGATATAAAAATACATACCTCAATGACAGGTTCCAGAATAAGGGCTATTAAATGAATCATAGGCATGTAAAGAATTTAAACCTCAAAATAATCAAAAAAATTATAAACTGAAGTGCATACATATTCTTGCATACCAATGGCATACACTTAATAAAAACTATATAGTCCTAGATTAGTAAGTGTGGAGGGACATTGTGTCACTTACCCCGCTGATACATGTCTACGTTTGTTGCCTTCTGATTGTTTCATTTTGCTTTATGTGTAGGCAATTATGAATTTTTAAACTCTTCTGAGAGTTTTTCATTTTAAAGCTAGTTGTGAGTTTCAGATATCATACTTCTAATACTTTCCACAAGAATAAAAATAAGACCTGTATTTATAGAAGGGATATTTCAGCATTATTTTAAAATATTGAGAAATATAAAACTATCCAACATGCATTGCAATGGATTTGGTTAATTTATTGTGATATATAATTATAAAGAAATAATATGCAGCATTAAAATTTTTGCTGTAGGATAAAAACACAGTTAATTAAATTGTAAACCATATGGGAACATTGGGGAAAGAAGGCACATGCCATTTTTAGTTAGGGGGTCTTTGTTAAGGGATCCAGATATAAAAATGTGCAGTACGTAATAAGGTAGGCGAGAATCCTAACTAAGTCTTTCAAGAGTTGGAGCAAAAGAGAAGAAAAGGGGATGGGAGGGGAATTCAATATGTGACAGAAAAAGCTCAAGGGGCAAACATAAGAAAAAGGTTGAAAAATACTTGCTCTTAAACAGTTTATATTAGTAAATGCAAATACTAAAATTAAAATTATAAATTTTAGTTCAGAAATTAGAAAATAAGTTGAATGGTATAAGGGTGAAAGAAATTTTGAAACATTGCACTTAAAAATGGGGAGTACACCAAAATTATTCTTTATTAAGTTCATCATTTTCCCTAAATTAAGTCCTAATATGACATCACCCTAAAACATCTTAAATGTAACAGAGGTATTGCAATGAATAAGCAATGACTTCACAATATACTCAGCATAAAACTGGTTCAATAAAAAGGGTTGTGCAATAACACTGTATGTAAGAGTTTATGGAAACAATTAATAGAACAAAATTAATGTAACATTTTATATACTATTGCATTTTACATATATACTAAGGCAAGGTGAAGGCATTAATACATGGAAATCATGAACATTTTACAATGAAAATAATTGCTAAAGTTATTCATATTACCATGGAATACAAGCAAAATGGATTACCTTTAATTGGCCATTATATCATCATCATAGGGATTATTTAGTATTAATACAATATTTCATTTTGGAATGCTTATGTAGTTATTATGGGAGTAGTGTTACCATTAAAAAAAGAACAAAAACACCTGCTTCTTGTATTGGCTATAAAATTTCTTAGCTCAGTAATTTAAAATAAGCTGATGTTGCCTTTTCAGAAGCATTTGCAATTTTCTGGGTGACTTCTTAACAACTGCAACAATATTCTATGAGGTGGTTGTAGGAATTTGAAAAACAGATTTTTTTCTCCTTTATTCTCATATCAACATGAACAAATAAAACTGTCAGATGGTTTTCTTCCAAAATGCATGCTATTTTTTGTTATTTCTTTGTTGCTCATGTATACACCTATAAAGCATTTAGAATAATTAAAAGGTACTCCAGATTTTGAATCCATTTATTTAAAACCCAGCAAGAATATAATAGAACAGATGTGCGTTATCACAGGATTGCTTGATTTTTTATGATATATTTATAATAAAAGTTATTTATTGCTTCTCACTTTTAGTCACATACATGTGAACTTTTGTGTGTGTGTGTGTGTGTGTGTGTGTGTGTGTGTGGTCATGTGTCTCCAATCTATGTCAACTTTATGAATGCCCATAGGAAGATGATATCATATTCCCTATCAAAAATGATGGAGCGATATTTGGTAGTAACTACACACATCGAAAATCTTGCAATAACATAGTCTTTCAGTGTTAATAGTGCTATTTGGTTAAATTTTCAACTAAACTTCAAGTATTGATAGTTTACAGATTCTAAAGGACAAGGGAAATGAGGATCAAATAGGGAAAGTGATATACCCAAGGTCACCCAAGCAGCAAATAACAGAGAAAAAAATTGAAATAATGACTTCTGCACTAAGGTTCAATACTTTATTTAATTTCTGTGCTTTTACTCAATACTTAGCAATTACACATGCAGGTAGCCATTTGATGTATATATTTGATTCTTTTACTGTATGTAAACATAACTATACTATTTATTCATGTAAACAACTAAATTTATTTATTTTGTCTTATCAAACTTTCAAAAAGATTCATGTTAGACCTAGCTGCAGTAGCATACACTGGTTAACACTGCTACTTGGCAGACCAGGTCCACACAGGAGGCCCAGGTTTGCTCCTCAGGTCACACTAAAACCCAAGCAGCTGTAGTGCCTATAATCTATAGTCCCAGCTACTCAAGAGGCTGAGGCAGGAAGATGGCAATATAACAAGATCTTGTCTGAAAAAAAAAAAGAGAGATAGAAAATGATTTAAATGTTTGAAATTTAAAAAGAAATAGTGATAACACCAATGTTGGTGGAGGACAAGAAAACCGATCATTCTCATGCTTTGCCATTGAGAATATAAAATGGCATAGCTTCTCCAGGAACCCCTCTGGAAGTTGTTAATAAAACTGAACAGGTCCTTACCATATGACATAGGAATAACAACATTTTTGGGTAATTATCTGGGAGAAATGAAAACTTCAATTGACACAAAACCTGTGCATGAATATTTACGGAAGTTTTATATGTAATACTCCCAAACCAGAAATGATTCTAATGTCCTTCAAAATGTGAGTGGATCAACAAACTGTGGCACATCTGTGTCATGGAATACTACTCAGTAATCAAAGGAACAAGCTATTACTTATAGTACAACCTCTATGTAATATTACAGAAACTATGCAGAGTGAAAAAGGCCAATACCAAAATGTCGACTGTGGGTAGGTGAGGTTATAAAAGGACAGCATGAGAGCACATCGTAATAATTAATAGTTTTGTGTCTTGATTGTGGTGGTGATTACACAGTCCTACACAGGTGATAAAAATCACATAGAATATGTATACATGAATAAATTAGCACATATAAAACTGGTGAACATTAAATGCATTCTGTGGATTATACTAATTTAAATTTCTTGTTTTTGATATCATACTATGGTTATGCACAATATTACTATTGATGGAAATTGAACAAAAGTACATGAAACATCTAAATACATGCTTGTAACTTACTATAAGTTTATAATTATAACTTCTAAAGCTTAAAAAAGCATATTAATGCATTCAGAGGTCTGCCAGAAACCATGTCTACCAGGAATGGCTGAAAATTTGGGGATAGGAAAGTTACGTGATTCTTTGTTGATATCACTAGTTCATAGAAGACACATGTCATTGTATAATATTATTCCTGTTATTTGTCACAGCTACTTCATAAAAAAAAACTTGCCAGTGTTAAGTTATTTTGCCTTTCCATTTCTCAACGAAAGTACTAATGTATATTTTGACCTTCCTTATCCAGTATTTGCTTCTTCATCTAGATATAAGTCTTGATATGTACTTGTAGCTCCTAGGACAAAATGATAACTGAAAAGTCAATCTTTAATTATTATCAATTTGTTTTTGCTTAGTTTATTCTTTAAACACCAAATCCTATATAAAGCTACTTTTTTTTCAATGCATATTAGTGAAAAAAATTACTAATTTTTGATGGGTTCTCCCCTGGTAGTTAAGTAGCATATTTGAGGTATATCTACACTAAGTAAAAACAGTCAAAGGTAATCATATGATTAGGTGGGAAAAGAATATTGTATTATAATAGATTTTGCATTGCAAACAATCTGCAGAAAGAATTACACCAAGGATGGGAAGTGTCAATAGTTGTGACTTTCATGTTTCAATTTTTATATAATTAAATTGTTATATTTACTGAGAATGCACTCATTTATTACCTGTATAAAGTATTTGAAGAGAAAGTATTTTAATATTTATTATGGAAAACACTAATAATTGATTTTTTGTAAGGATATTTACTCTAAACAGTAAGATGGACAATTATTATGATATGCTCTTCCCTCTTCACATTTCTGTTCCTGTTAGATAACTTTTTTCTATTAAGTACTACAGGAAGTTCCAACGGGAAAGGCGACAAGTACTGGCAGATAGTGGCACCATGGTAGCACAACTGGATCCATTTGGGAAAGGTCCTGAGTTTGCATCCTGGTACCTCCCTGAAAATACTGCGCTCACACATGACCATCATCTGGACTAGGCTGAGACTGGAGGTGGACTGCAGCATGAAGACCCTGTTGGAGTGTTGTCTCTTTCTTTCTCTCAGTTACTGTCTCTCATGGACAAAATAAATGGATACACTTTTTATAAATAAACAAAGTTCCAACTGAGAATTAATAGAACCAGTTTTAACCAGCAGATCTACATTTATCTTTAGTAAACAGTAAGTCGAATTTGTCATTTCTAAAATTAAAAAATGCAATTATTTTTATCTATGCAGTGTGATTTAAGTGTACAGTTTGAAACTTAAGAGAACTAAGAGTTAAATAATATATTTGGTCTTACTATTGGCTTCTAGACATTTAATCAATTTAACCAATTCATTTAAAATACATTATTGCAGAAAGAAGTAATGGCAAAATAAAGGTAAGTGTGCATAGATGCTGATGCTATTATTATGAGTACTGAGGTCTAAATACTCAGATTAGCAGGTGGAGAAGGCAGATGGAAATGGAGATAATTTTACACATAGTCTTAAAAGAACTTCTTACTGAAAAAAAAATGTCAATTTGTAAAATATCATAATTTTCCATATCTATAAAAATATAAATATATGTTATTCTTAGCATCAATATTTTTGCATGACATTAATGATTCTATCCAATATGTCTCCTTGATTATCTCTGGAATACTTATTTTTCCCTATCCCACATTATTTTAATTGAATTCAATGCAAATTAAAGAGAATAATGTCTCATCTTTTTTTTCACAATCCATTTCAGGAATACATAGAAAAACCTATGCCAGTAATGGATTTCCGTATGCTTCATACTCCTTTCCACATTCTAATCTGCTCAAGCATTAGATGTACCAGGGTTGTCTTTATATAAATGTAATTTTGTTCTTCATTCCACTCCCCTAGAAGTTATCATTGAAAACAATTATAACAATTAATTTAGAGTTTTAAGATAAGCTCATTGAGAATTAGCAAAGTTATCGTCACAGTCTATGCTATCTAACAAAGTATCTATCTATCTTATCTACACTAAATATTAATACCTACATTGGATCAAGGATGTCTACTGTCCAAATGATATTCATCTTGAAGAGACCATGTCTGGAGAGTGTAAAGTTCTGGGGCTTAGAAGCATGGCACATCTCTGTCCACTAAGTCAAATGCCTTGGAATCAACATTGGTGGTTTCTCTTTCTCACCAGTCTTTCAGCAAATTCTAAATACTTCTTCAAATTATACTCAAAATCCACCCCCTTATCTTATCCTAATGGTTAAGAAAGGTGTCAGATTTCACAAAGCGATTCTATCTAGATACACAAGTGTACCCATCACCCTTCTGCTGAAAACTCTCCCAGGATTCCCTCTTACCAGTTCAAGGGGCCAGCCTATAAAATGTCTAACAAAATCTATAACTTGTACCTTGTCCTCCTCCCTTCTTTAATCCCTCTCCACAATTTGCATTAGTCTCCTTTCTCTTACTCTGCTCCAGTCACACTGCATTCCTTGCTGTTCCTGAAACACAACAAGCACAATCTCACCTTAGGTGTTTTGCACCTGCTGTTCCATTTCCCTAACTTTCCAGGAAGTAAAATATCTAGTTCTTTACTCAGATAATTCCTTCACAGACAGCCTTTTCTTATTTACCCTCTCTTAAATTTCTGTACAATTTCCCCACTGGATATATCATTCCTTGATCCTTTTTAATTTTTTTTTTTTGTGTCTTTTTAAGGCTGACTGCTGCGTAATAACATGGGAGGAGGAGTATAGTATAACTGATATTCTTTATTGTCTCATGGGTTACTAGCACATAAACTTCACAAGGACAAACATTCCTTTCTTCGTGCACTGCCTGTTTCCAGTCTCAGAATTATTCTTGGAAATGATAACTTCTTCAGTATGTATTTCACAAATAAACCTGTTTAAAGAATCCTTTGCTATAGGAAAAAATAAAGACTTTATCCTTTTCAGATGCATAAAACATATACAGTAGGTACAACAATTCCTCCCAAAATGACCAAAAATCAAGTTCCCTTTGCTAGCCCAGAATGCTTTCTATACATCATTGATAGCAGACTAAAAAATGGCCACTACATGGAGTTTATTTTTATAAACCAGAGAGAAATACAAAGTTTTCCATAACTCATCATGTTCTTTAATTCACAAGCTCAGTGCTTTCTCTTTTTTCACCAAAATATAATATCCCACCAAGTTATAGTATGTTTTCCTAGAAGACATCAAGCTTCGATTCCAATTTGTTTCTTCAGAATTGTTGTTGCTAATTGCTGTTTATTCATTTGCATGTAGTGGTTTTTTATTATTATTATTATATTTAGCTAAGTAGGGAGTGAAGGCCTGTAACCAAGGCAACCTAGAAAGGTGTCTGTGTTTCAGTTTAGTCTCACCCTCTGCCCCATTTCACTGAACTGTAAATATGTTTCAGGTTTTTCTTGTTTCCGGCATTGCCAGCCCACACAGGCTCTTCTGTCTTATCTTTCTTAATATACAAGTTTCTCTTAATACCTCCACCTGTTAATAGAATTGGAGTATTCTCTTTTTACTAATTACATACTTCTCTCCTTTAATTCAATTTCTATTCTACTCAATACTTTTTGTATTTGGCATTCTAAGCCTTAGTTTTCTTATAAAATTAGGGTTTGAAAAAGAAGAATTTCTCGAAGCTCTTCAATTTCTATAAGTCTATGATTTGTCTTACACATAACCTTCAAGAACGCTAGTGAATTCATAAGAAAGCACTAATTTTATTTTGAAGATATAGTGGAATTGGGTTTCACCTATAACAGAATTTCATGAGTTCAAATTCTGCCATACCTCTACTATATTGGACATACACTTTTCCCCATTATATTTCATGATTCTCTGGCTGTACAGGTAAAAAAAAATGCAGAAAAAATATAGAATGACTCATTCTACATGGGGATGTGACTAAAGCATTTTTTGGTGGCGGTTGTTGTTTAACAAATCCAAACTAAAAATCTAGCATTTAAGCCCTGGCTAGACATAATAATGTATTGGAAATTCATTTTACTTTGTATAGACAAAGTGAAGCAGCCAACGAAAGTGTATACCTTGCTGCAAACACCATAATAACATTTGTGGTGGTACATACGCAGTAACAGCAGTATTGGTGATATGGTGATAGCTATCTGGTAAAGGAAGCAAGGTGATAGTGACGTTGTTGATGGTGGTAATAGTCAATATTTACCAACGATATATTCTGTATCAGGTACTATGCTAAGTTTTCTATATGCAATATGTTATGGAATACAGAAAAGATTCCTATAAGCCAGAAGCTACTAGTATTCCCATTCTACGAAAAGGTACACTGAAATTGAATGCTTTAATAACTTTTTTTTTTTTTGGAGAGATTTTTGCTGTAGAGCGCGTGCGCTCGCCAGACAGACAGAGAGAGACAGACAGACAGAGAGAGACAGAGAGACAGAAAGTGAGAAATCACCCCCCAAGGGGGATGGTCACGCCGCAATCCCTTCTCCTCCATTCTCTTCTCGGGATCTTGGGCATGCACGCACACGCGCCCGGCATGAGTTTTAAGTCACCGGGTCCAGGACGCGAACCACGGTCGACTACATGGGAGTCCAGCGACATAGCCATTACGCTAACTGCTGGTTCCCTTTAATAACTTTTTCAAGAGAAACAGTTTGTGAACCGGATCTCTATAACTCAAAATTAAGTCAATCTGACACCAAAACCCTAGTTTATAACCATAATAATATTGAGAATCTAAACTCTCTCTATATATATTTAAAGGGAGCATTACAAACACTAGAAGCAAGTGCTAATTCGTGAAATAACTTCACTCCTTTTTTTACCATTTCCATTAAGGGATGGGAGGGGGGCAGTCCTTTCTGATGATATTAGAGGTATTACTGCAAAAGCATCAGCTATTTTCTTTCCCCCCCCCTTTTATTTTTGAAGGTTTTTGCCATAGGGCACATATCGTTGCCAGAGAGGCAAGAGACAGAGAGAAAGAGACAGTGAGAGGGAAAGTGAGAAATTACCCCTCAGAGGAAATTGTCATACCACAATTCCTTCTCATCCATTCTTCAACCAAGATCACAAAAAACTCATGCACATGTCCCTGGAATGACCTCCAAGCCATGGTCAGCCATGTGAGAATCTGGCGTCTTAACTATCATGATACTGGCTGCCCCTTAGCTATTTTCTCCTGTATTCACATGAGATAATGCATTGAAACATTCCATTGGTTACTTGATAATTTTGGCATCAATATCATGTCATAATTTCTTCACTACTTGGTAAATTCTCAACAGAGAGTGAACTAAATATTCTCCAAGAATTTTAAATTTTTTAAGGTTTTATTTATTCCATGCATGAGAGAGAGAGAGGCCCTTTAACAGGGTCCTGATGCCAAGTCTACCCTCAGCTTCAGCCAGTTTAGATCATGGGTACATGTACGCCTAACATACTTAAAGTGCCCTCCCAACAGAAAGTTAAGTTGCAAATTTCCACGTGAGTCAGACTTGCAGAGTTTTGAATCTTACTGCTGCACCATTGTTCAGCCCTACTCTGTAGGTTTCTTAATTGATTTGTTTACTAGACAATTTTGTGTAAAGTCAAAACTCTTTGCGTATAGTACTTTATGACACGACATGCCTGGCCAAATGTTTGATAATTTTACATTCCAGATTTGATATTTTACATATCTATAAATGTACATTTTAGCAATGCCATTTCTGAAATACACTTGCCATTTATTTTAGTGTAGCCTGTGGCAGTCTCTTTATTGTTAGATTGTATTCTACATAAGTAACTGTGATTTTACGCATCTTTATAACCACAGGATCTATGTAAGTACTGTGTTTGAAGAAAGCACTCAGTGAATGAATAAAATAAAAAGAAATCATTGAAAAAAGATAAATTGGGTATACTCAGAAACACACACATACACGCCTTTATCTTCTGAAAAAAGAAAATAATTCAGCTTAACTTTAATTTCAATAAATCCAGAATGTAGAAAATGAATAAAGGAAAAGTAAACAGCATGGCATTCATGCTGAGTAAATGGAAAAAATGTTTTTCTGGTCCTTCACTGTAAACGTTATAGTCAAATCTTTATTTTTTATTAACATAATTGGCAAAATTCAGTTATGCTTTTTATGTGGTAAGTAAAGAAAAACTTCAGAAATACATTATTAATCTCTTCAAGTGTTATTTTCTTTAAGCGGCATCTAATTTCTTACTTATTATTTATTATATATTTCCCATACATTAATTTTAGGAAAAAATTTCCTGCTACTATTCATTTAAAAATAGGTTCAATTAACACATATTACACTGCAGACACTTCTGGGTGGGAGTTTCAGCAATAAACAAAACAATTCTTACTCTCATAAAGGCCGAATATTGTAGTACAAACTTAAATATAAAGCAATTAGAATTTTAGAAAAGACTAATAGAATCCCAGTGTTTAAGCTATTGTGAAATTGGCTGTTGTAGTGCCTGTATATTTGTATATGTGTGTGTGTATGTGTGTGTGTGTATGTGTGTGTGTGTATGTGTGTGTGTGTGTGTGTGTGTGTGTGTGTGTGTGTGTAAGTGTCAGAGTTTCTTCTCCTGGTCCTATTTATATAAAAACATAGCATGAGCAACTAAGATATGCAATTCACTAACCAGAGAGACCCCCTGGGGAGCTATTGGAGACACGTAATAACGTAATATTAAAGGTTAAAAAAAGACCCTTTTAGTTAATTATGCTATTCAAAGCAATTTATTAGAATTCTGGGCAATACAGAAGCTAGACATAGAAAATATATTTACTGTCTTCTTTCCAACACTACTAATGAAATTACAAATGGAAATATCTTTTTTGAATCTTAAGAATCATACATTGTAGAAACTCCAGAATAGATAATATTATATAGATAAAGGGTGGCCGAATATTGTAGTACAAACTTAAATATAAAGCAATTAGAATTTTAGAAAAGACTAATAGAATCCCAGTGTTTAAGCTATTGTGAAATTGGCTGTTGTAGTGCCTGTATATTTGTATATGTGTGTGTGTATGTGTGTGTGTGTATGTGTGTGTGTGTGTGTGTGTGTGTGTGTGTGTGTGTAAGTGTCAGAGTTTCTTCTCCTGGTCCTATTTATATAAAAACATAGCATGAGCAACTAAGATATGCAATTCACTAACCAGAGAGACCCCCTGGGGAGCTATTGGAGACACGTAATAACGTAATATTAAAGGTTAAAAAAAGACCCTTTTAGTTAATTATGCTATTCAAAGCAATTTATTAGAATTCTGGGCAATACAGAAGCTAGACATAGAAAATATATTTACTGTCTTCTTTCCAACACTACTAATGAAATTACAAATGGAAATATCTTTTTTGAATCTTAAGAATCATACATTGTAGAAACTCCAGAATAGATAATATTATATAGATAAAGAGTGGCAAGGACAATTTGAATAAGGACATAAAGATGTAGAGTACTTTGTATTGCATTTGTGTATCTTCAATTTTCTATTTTCATGTTAGTCAAATATACAAAAGGTGAAATAATTTATTACCAGTGTACCTGCAGTTTAAAAGTTATTTGGGGGCTAGCAAATAGCATAGATGTTAACGTGGCTGGATTCCAGATGGTCGACTATGTGATTCAAGTCCTGGACCCAGTGGTTTAAAAACCATGCAAGGCCCATGTATGAGCATGCCTGAACTTCTGAGAGGAGAATGGAGAAGAAAGAATTGTGGCATGACTAACCTCTGTAGGGGATGATTTCTCACTTTCTCTCTCTCTCTCTCTCTCTCTCTCTCTCTCTGTCTCTGTCTCTGGCAGGTGCATGTGCCCTGTAGCAAACAAACGAACAAATAATTTTTTCAGTTGATTCTAACATATACAATAAATTTTTAAAAAATAATTATTTTATTTAACTTTATTTATTTATTTGTTTGTTTGTTTGTTTATTTTTATTTGACCAGAGAGGGACAGAGTTAGAGAGAGAGAGAACATGAAAAAGCAAGCTGCCAGGCCTAGGACTCAAACTGCAGTTGGCCACGTGGGAGTCCAGCACCATTAACCACCATGCCACTTACTGGCCCCAACATACAATAAATTATGAGTAACTCTGAGCTAACGTATTTTCAAAAAACTAATAATCAGAGTTAATTGATTTTAGGAAGCCTAATTCTTACACTTCTGAAGAACTGAGAACACTGGAGGTCAAAATAGCATAGCCAAATGGCACCTTTTACACTAACACGTGTTTGGAGGACTCAGATCAGTCGAGTTGTTGATTATGTGTTCTCAAAGAATCATATAAATTCTGATGTCAAGAGATTAATCCATCTGTGTAAAAATACACTTAAAAAAGGTGGACCTGCACAAGAAACCCAAGTATTCTGGTTAGAAATCCAGTGCTCTCTTCACCATACATGTCTTCTCAGTTAATTTGATATTCTGGACAATAAAAACTCCTTTTGATGCTTATACTCGACATTTTTATGTAAAAGTCACATTTCTGGCTTTCTATGATTTAAGTATTCTTTCTATTTTGAATGATCAATTATTACTTTCTTACTATGAATTCAATATAATGAAATATTTCTTCACAATTATCTATAATACATGTGTAAAAATGCATTATGCCACTCAAAATTTTCAATTGCTTTTAGACTACTGTGTAAATTACAATGATAAAAATAAGTCATATATTTCTTTATCCAGATAAATGATCATTTGTCAAGAATCATTAGGCATAGCACTATTTCCAAGACTGGTGTAATGTATATAATCACATATCTCAGTAAAATACGTTCTTTGAAATATTCAATTTTAAACATGTTCTGAAAAGCAAAATTGCATGCTAGCCCATCTCAGGTCTGTTCCAGATAATATCTTCAGTGTCCATGGTCAGACCTATTAACATTACATGGACAATAAGTTGCTATACCACTTATGAATGTCACAAACTCTCTTTTTTGCCATGTCTACTTCTGCTATAGGTTCCAACGATGCACTGAATCAACTGTATTATTTACAACTATATTATGCCTAATCTCAGTTGAGGGCAAGAGTTCTTTCTCCGGTCACTAGCATATTCTCAGAACATACAATCATCTTTGGCACTAGGATATCTATTTGTTGAATAACTGAATAAGTAAGTAAATAAGATAATGCATTGATTAATTAATAAGGAGAAAATTAGGGCTTTCCTAATGCCTATGCAGTGGATTTGGTTTGTAGATATTGATAGTTACAGGTTCCAATATCAGTAGATTATCCTGTGCTTTCTAGGTGCTCCTGTTGTCTCTATCATGCATTTTGTAATTACATTTCTTGGAGAAATAAGACTTAATCTCACTAATCCTAATACAGTATTTAGACATAATAATTCTTAACTTCAAGAAAATAATACTCTATTCTGCCAGTTTCTGTTCAGTTAAGCAAAATATTCTTTGGGGTACAAAGTGATACTTTCACTAAGCCAACATTTTATACTCTGTACATATTTCAATTTTTTTCTCCATGTATATTTATCAAATTTTATATGCAGCCTTAAAAGGTAAGGAAAATAATTTTTTTTCTTTATTGCCACAGGGCATGTGGACTCCCCAGAGAGAGAGAGAGGGGTGGGGAGGAGAGACAGAGAGAGAAAAAGGATAGGCAGAGAAAGAGAGAGACAGAGAGAGAGAGAGAGAAAGTGCCACTTATTTGAGTGGGATCATACCATAATCCCATTTGTTTCACTTTTCTATCCTGTCAGGATTTTAGGCATACATACACAAGCACTGGATGTACTTTCCAAGCTGCCAGACCCAAGATTCAAGCCATAGTCGGCCATGTGGGACCCGACTTTCCATGGACAACACTTAATTTCTTCAGTACAAAGTTGATCCTAAGTAACTTTTTCAAAGGGAAATTCACATAAAAGATAGGCATAGGCCCTGCCAGGGTGGCATAGGCAGTAGGGTGCCTCTTTGCTACTCTGTGAGATCACAGATTTGGATCCTGAGTTGACTGAAAATGCACTGAATGTGTTCTTGTGCACCTGTGAACCTGGTTGGCTGGAAGGCTTTTGGTGAGGGGGGAAAGGGCAAATCACGGTGTGATGAAATCCTGTTGAGTTGCTTGTCTTTCTGTTCCTCTCTCTCTCTCTCTCTGCAATAAATAATAATAATAATATAATAAAAGCATAAAGACAAGAGAGACATAAAACAGAACTGTTAAGCCTGATCCTTCTTCAAATCATTAATAAACATGTCTCTAAGCCTTGCTCTGGTCCGTTTCATCCTGACACCCTGCCATGCTGTGTGTCCTGGGACACACTCTGTACCTCCTACCTCACCCAGAACAAGTATCTGGCACCCACGTTCAGCATTTTACAGCCTACATTAGAATTTACCATTCTTCTACCCCAGCTATTACACTCTTAAGATCAATTTATGCTTAAGTGTGAATACTCTATCACTCTGACCAAACATTAGCAATCTAACATCAGGCTTTAATAATCCAATTAAGGGGACCAACAGGTGGCATGGTGGTTAAGGTGCTGGACACTCCCACATAGTTGACCACATTTCGAGCCCTGGACCTAGTGGCTTGCTTTCTCACTTCCTCTCTCTCTCTCTCTCTTTCTCTCTCTCTCTCTCTCTGTGTCTGTGACTGTCATATTAAAAATAAATGAATGAATAAATAAAATTTAATAAATAAATATTTCTAAAAATTAAATTCAATGTGATAATTGAATATAGAACTTCTGACACTGCTGTAAGACACTGCTGTAAGTGTAATGCAGCCCCTAGGTTTAAAAATTTCATGTAAACCTATTGCTTCCCAGGACTATATAGGTGGAAGAAAATGAACTTTTTGCTCTTAATAATTGCAAAATGTATCAAGTCAGTTATCAGAATGGTTCTAATGGCCACACCCTGTAATCTGCAAACATTTAGAGACATAATTCAGCAAAGCCCTATGTCATCAGCCATTAAAAAATGTCAGACTATCAAGATAAGGTAATTCTTCCTCCATACCATATTCAGGACAATAAATACTATTTCAGTATTACAGCCCAAATTACTTAAGGTCCTACTACATTCAAGGCAGTGTACTAAGTGGTAAGGGCATAGAGAGTAACTTGCTGGTATAACATAACCCTTAACTTCAGAAAATAATAGTCTGTACAGTCTGAGACAGTTCAGCCAAGAAAAGCACTATTTAGGTATGATGGGCTAGCTCTACCCAAATCAACATTTTACACTCTATAAATATTTACAAATTGAGAATTTTTAAAAAGAGAATTATTCAACTTTTATTTATTATTATTTAATTTTCTATAGGGCACATACTTACCAGGGAGATACACACACACACACATACACAGAGAGAGAGAGAGAGAAGAGAAAGTGAGAAAGCAAGCCTTTAGGTCTGGGACTTGAACCATGGTTGGTCATATTGAAAGTCCAGTGCCTCAACCGCTATAACACTTGCCGGCCTCAAAATGACTATTTATACCTTCTTCAAATCTTTTATTTTTAATAAAGAATTATTTACTAAATTTTATTTATCATCATTATTGTTTTTAAAAATTTGTTACAAGGCACACACATTGATTAGAGAGAGAGAAAGTGAGAGAGGGAAAGTTGAAAGCAAGCCATGAAGTTCAGGACTCGAAATGCAGTTGGCCACAAGGAATCCAGCACCTTAACCACCATGCCACCCGCTGGTCCCCTTCAAATCTTTTTAAATAAAATTTCTTGTGTGAATTACCTTACATGATTAGTGCTGCATTACATCAAAAAAAAAATCACTTTTTACCTCTACAACCTCATACAATGTAAAGAACTAAAAATGATGAAACACTGATTATCTACAAGAATACAAGTTTTATCTCATTTTACTCAGCCCTCATATTTTTATTATTTTTAAAGTTAATGGGCTGACTCCATGACGCAGTGATAAATGCGCTGCTTGAAAGAAATCAGCTCCCACATGGCAGCCACAGTTAGAACCCTCAGGCTGGTTAGCCTGCAAAACATCCGGAATGCATATGAGTGCCCAGAATCCAACAGTCCAAAGGATTGAAAGAAGGAGATCATAGCATGACTAGCCATTGTAGAATATGATCCTCTCTCTCTCTCTTCCTATCTCTTTCTCTCTCTCCCCCCCCACCCCTTCTCTCATGTGCTCAATGAAAATAAAGAAAAAAGAAAAATAAAGAAAAAAGTTAATGGTAATTTAGCACATATTTATTAGCACTTTATTTGCTTGTCCCTCTTTTGTCTTTATTCTACTTTTATCCTTTTTCTTAAAGTCTAAATTGAATCTATTAATGCTTCTTTGGTTTTCCTTAAATACATTCAACTTGTTCCCCTTTTCAGTGGTCATTTAGAGTGTGTAGAGCTTCGGGATAGGAGTGATTCTTTTTTAGTATTTTGTATTCTTTCAATACTTTGTGGGTGAGAAATCTATTTCACCTTAATTAATATGTTAATTTTTTCTGATCACTTTTATAAACATTCTTTGTCTTTGGTGTTCTACACTTATTTTTAGAGGTTTTTGCCTCAGGGAACATGCACTCACTGTAGAGAGATAGAGAGAGACAGAGACAATGAAAGGGAAAGTGAGAAACCACCGCCCAGGGGTAATGGCCATGCCACAATTTCATCTCCTCCAGGCATGTTGGGCAACCATACATACGTGTCTGGCATGAGTTTCAAGTCACCAGGTCTAGGACTTCAACCATTGTCAGCCATGTGGAGTCCAGCAAAATAACCACTACACCATCTGGTGGCCCTGGTGTTTCACCAAAAGTGGCCAGTGTAGGTGACAAGAGACCAAGGCACTGGATTCCGATATGGCCAACCACAGCTCCAGTTCCATACTTACTGGCTTGAAAATCATACCAGGTACATGTACGTGCATGCCCAAAACCCCAAGAAGAGAATGGAGGAATGAAGGTTTCCAGCCTTATAAGAACAGGATAACTCACCCAAATGTTACCTTCTCATGAGGAACTGTTCATTTCAATTCTCTAGGAAGATTGTTTAGTACATCTTATATTCTACAATTAGGTATAACAAAATACTAACAACAATATTTATGCAGTTAGTTGGCCAATGGTATATTAGGTTGATTTCTTTTAATATAAAAAACACATTGTAAACTACACTATACTATATTTATGTTAGTACTTTGTTAAGCTTCATAAAACAAAACATTGAAGATAATGATGTCCTTTCTGCTCCATTAACATACTTGGGTTTTCATATCTTGTTATGTTATTGGTATTCTATTATGAATGCTGATTAGATGAAAGAAGCAGTGTTGGAAAAAAGTATAAAGAAATAATCAGTTCATTTAATAAACTCGTCTATCCAAAAACTTGTATAATAGGTAACCTAGTGATAATAGTGCCATCATATAATAGAAGAAATAATTTTTTAAAAATCCTATGATATTCTTCTAACATTCTTTCTTCTGTTCGCTCCACTCTAATGAAATATTTGTTCAATTTAGCTGACATTGATTTAGATGCATGTCATAGTCTGCTTGATATGTCACCATTTTTCAATGGAACACTAAGATGAATTCACAGTAAGAAATTAGGGGATGTACTGTACTTGTAGACATCAAGAAATTTAGTATAAGAAACCTAAATTTTGGATCCTTTTCACAAACAACTAACTGTGACCTTGGGGTGAATTGTTGATAGACCTTCATTTGTCTCCTTTACAAGAGTCTATGTGTATAGGGAAGATCTAATTACTGCTAAACATATTAGAATGGCCAGAATATATGACATGTGCTTTCAAAATAAGGACTTAATTAAACATCTCAACATCACTGTTGATTTTGGTCAAGATTGTGGAGTGTTGAAATTGTTAACTCAGTGTTCTCTTTATGAAACTTACAGTTCATTGCCCCATAACACCCTGGCTGTGAAAACTGTATTAATAATTCCAGTATATCAATATTTTGACTTGGATATAGAATCAGTACAACTTTTTTAGCTTCTTTTTTAATATCAAGAAATAAACAACTAGAGACAAAATATCAAAATATTAAACTTAAAAGGTTCCCTTTTTGGGAACCAGCAGTTAGTGTAATGGCTATGTCGCTGGACTCCCACGTAGTTGACCACGGTTTGCTTAAAACTCACGCTGGGCGCGTGTGTGTGCGTGCCCAAGATCCAGAGAGGAGAATGGAGGAGAAGGGATTGCGGCGTGACCATGCCCCCTGGGGGTGATTTCTCGCTTTCTGTCTCTATGTCTCTCTCTGTCTGTCTGGCGAGCGCATGCGCCCATAGAGAAAATCTCTCAAAAAAGGTTCTCTTTTAGTAAAAGTTCAATACTATAACTTATAGACAATGGAAATAGATAATGCACACAACTAAATTTGCTTAAAGTGAGTATTAATAGAGACCTGATTTACACTCAGAATGATTGATCTGTGTTTTGTACAGATATATGAGTTATAAGAAAAGTGTATGGTGTTTGATCACCATTTTGATCAAGATAAAGAAGCCTTCTATCCCCTTCCTTTATCTCAATTTTCTTTAATTCTTTTGTAGTCTTCTTTCAACAACTACAGTCTCTTGGCAACTACTGATTTGATTGCCTTATATCTCAAAAATGTTGGTCTTTCCGGAAAGTTACATGAATTGAATTATATAATATATTCAGCATCCAATATGAATATGGCTTCATTCACTCAGCATAATTTATTTGTGAATAAATTCATATTGTTGTGTATCTAAATAGTAGCTTCCGTTTTTTAATCACTGGATACTATTCTGATTTTTCTTTGATTGTGCCAGAGTTACATTTGGGTTGCTTTCACTTTGGGGAGATCATGAATAAAGCTGTTATAGTAGATGTGTACACATTTTTATGAATATCAGTTTTCACCATTTTAGGCTAAAAGCAGAAAGGGAATTTCTGGGTAGTATGGTAAGGTATAGTTAGCTTTCCTGCCAATCCAAAGTTATTGCATCCCCACTGGTAAATAAGAGCATTCTGTTTGAGGGCTTCGTTTTGGTTTTTTAAGTTTAGCCATTTCTTTTTTTTTCTTTTTTTTTTTTTTTTAATAATTAATGTGGTTTATTTCCAAGCCAACTGTGAGTGACCTAGGCAGGAGAAAAGGCATACATGCCTTTTCTCAGGGTGATTATGTACAGAGGTTCTTTTTATTTGCTTTTGAGATTGACAGACAACATTTAGTGAAAAGATTTCCCATTGGTCTGGCCCAAAAAGGCGGGACATGTAGAAGAAGCAGGGGCTTGTAGGTTATAGGTGGGTTCCACAATTTCTAGGTTGGTGATTGGAAAGGAAGATCTGTGTCTTGGGAAGAGATTAGTTAAAGAAAGGCTTAATCTACATCTCAAGGAAAAGGTAAGTTCTGTGTCTTGGGAAGGGATAAGCAAAAGAATATACTGTAACAGGTTGAAATATATATCTCAAAGATACTATGCCAGGAACAGGAGGTAGGAAGAATCCTGTTAATAGAAAATAAATGGTCTGTTAAGTTTAGCCATTTCAATTAGATGTTTAATAATGCTTTACCATGGGCTGGCAGGTGTCATGAAGGTTAAAGCAGCTAGATCCCACATGGCAGACTCTGTGGTTTGAGTCCTGTGCACTTGTGTGTCCAAAATACCAAAAGAGACTAGAGAAGGAATTGCAGTATGGACATTCTCCCTTGGAGGTATTTTCTCCCTCTCTCTTTCTCTCTTAATCTCTCTGTCTCTGACTTTCTCCAGCAAGCACATGCATCCTATAGCAAAAGAAAAAAATAGTGATTCATTGTGCTTTTAATTTGTATTTCCTAATGACAATGATGCTTAACATGTCTTTATGTTTTTTTTTTTTTTTTGGTCATCCATGCATTCTCTCTGTTCTCCATCTTTTCTTTTTTTTGCCATTCATATGTTCTCTTAAGGAAAATCTGTTCACATATTTTTTTTTTCAAATTTATATTTGGCTCATTGTTTTCTTACAATCCAAACATAGGTCTTTCATCAGATCTACATCTTACCTTTACTCAAACCTGTAGCTAGATATTTTAATAATAATATCTTTTAAAGAGTAGACACTGTTCTTATTGTGGTAGGAACTCTTAACATGGTATCTACCCTCTTTATGTATTTTTAAGTGTGTAATACAGTATCATTAAACATAGGCCCAATGCTGTACAACAGGCCTCTAGAATTTTTCATCTTGCTGTACCCCTGTTTGTCAGCAATTTTATATCTCTCTACACTTCACCCCCTGGCAATCACCATTATACTTTCCATTTCTGTGAGTTCAATTACTGTTAGATATGTCATATAAGTGGAATCATGCAATATCTGTCCTGTGACTTGCTTAGTTTTAATATAATGTATTCTATATTGTTTCATGTTGTGACATATGATAATATGATAGGATTTCTTTCTTTTTTTTTTAAGAGAGAGATTTTTGCTATATGTGTGCTCATCAGAGAGACAGAGACAGAAAATAAGAAATCACTCTCAGGGGCGATAGCCATGTCACAATCTTTTCTCAATTCTCCTCTCTAGATTTGGGTACACATGCACCCATATCCAGTGAGTTTTAAGCTACTGGGTCTGGGACTTGAACTATAGTTGACTACATGGGAGTTCAGTGATGTAACCATTACAGCATCTGCTGGTCACAGGATTTCTTTCTTAAGGCTATATAATATTCTGTTTATGTTTATACCACATTTCCTTTATCTATTCATACATTGATGATCATTTAATTGCTTTCATATCTTGGCTCTTATGAATAATGTGTGATTAATAAAAGAGTTCAGATATATTGTTTGTTATTGTTTATAAACTGCAGAGTACTTGGGCTCAGCAGAGAGAGGCAGAAAGGAAAAGGGAGAAAGCACCCCACAATGGGACTAGTTGCACTACAATCTATTTTAGTCTATTTCTCCATCTTGTTAGGAATTTGGAAATCCATGTACATGTGTTAAATATGTTTTTCAAGCTGTTGGACTGGGATTAAAACCACAGTTGGCCATGTGGGATCTGGCTCCCTTAACCAGAAGACTATGGGACCAACCCCAGAGGTATTTTTGAGATACTTATTTCAAATATTGTGTATGTATTCTTAGAAGTGAGACTGGTGTATCATCTGGTAATTCTATTTTTATATTTTGAGGAACTTTCATTTTGTTTTCCATAGCAACTAAACTATTTTGTTTCTCACCAATCATTCCAATTTTCCACATTTTCACCAACACTTGTTATCTTTTATTTTATTCATAATGGCCATTTAATAAGTGATATATTATTGTTTTGGAGTTGTATTTCCCTGATGCTTAATTATATTAAGTTTGTATATACTATTGTCCAAACATATGTCTTCTTTGAAGACATGTCTATTCAAATTATTTAGTCATTTTAAAATTATTATTTATTTTTTAAACTATTGAGTTATAGGATTTCCTTATATATTTAAGATCTCAGTATTTTATCAGCTATTTGGTTTGCAAATATTTTCTCTCATTCCATATGTTGTGTTTTAACTCTGTTGAATGTTTCCTTTGCTGCACCAGAAAACATTTAGCTTATTGTAGTCTATTTATATTCTGTTTTTGTTGTTTGTGCTTTTGATGTTATATCTGAAAGAACATTGCCTAGATCAATGTCATTAGTTTTCATGCTTTGATGTTTTACAATTTCAGATTCTATTTTTAAATATTTAATCCGTTTTGAGTTGATTTTGTATACAGTGTAAAGTAGGGGTTTGACTTAATTCATTTGTATGTAGATGTCTAGTTTTACTAACAAGGGTTGTTAAAGAGATTATCCTTTCCCCATTGTGTACTGTTGCATCCTTCTTGAAGATCTGTTTCTTGATTTTGTGTTGGTTTATTTGAGGACTCTGTATGCAGTTTCTATTGTCTAAATGTCTATTTTTGAGCCAGTTTCATACTGTTCGAATTACTCTAGCTTTATAAAGTATTTTGACTTCAGGAAGTGTGATGCCTCAAAGTTTTTTGTTTCTTAATACTTTAAGCATGTGGAGTCTTTTCTGGTTCCATATGTATTTCAGGATTTTTTTTCATTTATGTAAAAAATGTCATTGAGTTTTTGGTAAATATTGTAATAAATCTGTAGATTGCTTTGGGTAGTATAACGGTTTAAAGATGTTAAATCCATCAGTCTTTGAACACAGAATACCATTCAATTAATTTGTCTCTTCTTTAATTTATTTTATCAGTGTTTCACAGTTTTCTGCATGTCTTTCACCTCTTTGGTTAACTTTTTTCCTAGATATTTTTTCTTTGTGAAAATTTGATTTAAAATAACATGTGCTTTAAAAACGTGCATTACATCAAAATTACAAAGAAAAGGAAGATACATTTTTTGAGAGATTTTTGCTATAGGGCGCATGCACTTGCCAGAAAGACAGAGAGAGACAGAGAGATAGAAAGAGAGAAATCACCCCCCACGGGGATGGCCATTCTGGAATCCCTTCTCTTCCATTCTCTAGGGATCTTGGGCACACACGCACATGCACCCAGCGTGAGTTTAAACCACTGACTGGCTCAGAGACTCTAAATGCAGTCAACTACATGGGAGTCCAGTGAAACAGCCATTATGCTAACTGCTGGTCCCAAGGAAGATACTTTTTAATGAGGGACTTCTATGTACTCATCTGTTATACCTCATGATTCATTTTCTACCCTAATACAATGATAAAATATTTTATTTCTTCCTTTCTTCCTCCTACTTTTAAAGGGAAATTGCCACAAAATATATATTTATTTTGGCAAAAAAATTAAAAATATATTGGTCTAACATCTTTTTTATTTATTTTTATCTTTTTAAAAAATATTTATTTTACATTTATTCACTGTATTTTTTTTTTTTTGTAGTTTGTTCAAAGAATTATTCATTGTTCAATTCTTGGAAAGTAGGAACTTCTTGAGTTTTAGTTTATGTTAGTTATGCAACAGGATACTGGGTCAGCAAGGCATGGGTCTCTGCAGTTAACTTAAGTTCAGAAGAGGAGGAAAGGGAAGAGTAGTTAGAAGCTGTGACCTTACAAGGATCACAGTGGGAAACATGTAGTCCTTTACAATCTTTTATGGGAGGTAATTTTCAAGAGCTGCATATTCTACCTGTACCTATTGCTATCAGTGTCTCTAACTGGCTCTTCTCAAGTAGTACCCTGATATTGTGTAACAGTTTTCTCTTGTTTTGTTTCTTGCCTTGAGTAGGTGATGCAGATGTATTTCATACAGCATACAAAATTAATTTTCCTATCTAGAATATATTGAATATTGGCCCAATCAACGATATTACCGTATCTGTTATCTTCAACAGTTTTCTATTTTGTGTTTCTTAACTGTTTTACTTCTTTTTTCCCCTTGAATCCTTCCCTCTCTGCCTCTGCCATTTCCCATCTTCCTCCCACACTGTCTCTGGTTTCCACAGTTGCTCTCCATGCCTTAAAGTAAATGTTATTATACTAGAAAATTGGACTCCATTTTTGTTAAAATCCTTATAGATTCTTTAAGAACAACAAAACCTTGAGAAGTCAGTCTCGTGAAAGGGGAAAATAGTCTTAAGAGATTGGATTTTAAAGCATAAAATTGAATCTAGGAAATCCTAAACCTTTTTGAAGATTTTGAATCTGTAGGGACTTACCCCAAAAGCATAGCAATCTTCTCATTACATTATAAACCAGTGCTAGAAATTATATATATATATTAGAAGTAAAAAATTCCTTGTAAACTTAATATTTTCTTTCATTTTAGCATATGAAAAGTCATCTTAGTTGCAGATTGAGGAAATAATTACTTCTGTGATGCTTCAATACCTTAATATCTATATAGTGTGTTTATCATGCATAGTCAGAAATCAGACTCATTCAAACGGTATCTTTTAAGGATCTTTCAAACTGATATGTCTACATACATATTCGCAATATTTTGGAGAGAGAACATAGCTTCAGTACAGGGTAAAACACCAAAAGTTAAGATCAATTGCTTTAAAAATTTTGTTATATTTGCCCCATTGTTCTTACTTTAATAAGTCATAGGTTATTTGGAAATTCTCGCCCATGCTTTCTTTAGCCAAGAGAGTCTGTATTTTTCCTCTGTCTTTAAATTAATCTATCTAGATAATAAAGCACAACTCTTCCACTTATCCTAGTCATATTCTGTTGTTGATTTCTACACATTGCCACAGAGGTATCTTAGTAGAATGAGCTAAATAATTCTGCCAGAAGGCAGTAGCTTCCTACTAGCTGGACTCTTTATGTACTTTTGTAAATTGAATTGCTTTCCTCATTGCCTTTGTGATAGTTTATTGTTAATATTGGGTTACTGGAAAAGTCATGATGCATTTTTGCATAGCTAAACATATAAAAATATGTCAGTAGTTAGAAGCTGTGACCTTACAAGGATCACAGTGGGAAACATGTAGTCCTTTACAATCTTTTATGGGAGGTAATTTTCAAGAGCTGCATATTCTACCTGTACCTATTGCTATCAGTGTCTCTAACTGGCTCTTCTCAAGTAGTACCCTGATATTGTGTAACAGTTTTCTCTTGTTTTGTTTCTTGCCTTGAGTAGGTGATGCAGATGTATTTCATACAGCATACAAAATTAATTTTCCTATCTAGAATATATTGAATATTGGCCCAATCAACGATATTACCGTATCTGTTATCTTCAACAGTTTTCTATTTTGTGTTTCTTAACTGTTTTACTTCTTTTTTCCCCTTGAATCCTTCCCTCTCTGCCTCTGCCATTTCCCATCTTCCTCCCACACTGTCTCTGGTTTCCACAGTTGCTCTCCATGCCTTAAAGTAAATGTTATTATACTAGAAAATTGGACTCCATTTTTGTTAAAATCCTTATAGATTCTTTAAGAACAACAAAACCTTGAGAAGTCAGTCTCGTGAAAGGGGAAAATAGTCTTAAGAGATTGGATTTTAAAGCATAAAATTGAATCTAGGAAATCCTAAACCTTTTTGAAGATTTTGAATCTGTAGGGACTTACCCCAAAAGCATAGCAATCTTCTCATTACATTATAAACCAGTGCTAGAAATTATATATATATATTAGAAGTAAAAAATTCCTTGTAAACTTAATATTTTCTTTCATTTTAGCATATGAAAAGTCATCTTAGTTGCAGATTGAGGAAATAATTACTTCTGTGATGCTTCAATACCTTAATATCTATATAGTGTGTTTATCATGCATAGTCAGAAATCAGACTCATTCAAACGGTATCTTTTAAGGATCTTTCAAACTGATATGTCTACATACATATTCGCAATATTTTGGAGAGAGAACATAGCTTCAGTACAGGGTAAAACACCAAAAGTTAAGATCAATTGCTTTAAAAATTTTGTTATATTTGCCCCATTGTTCTTACTTTAATAAGTCATAGGTTATTTGGAAATTCTCGCCCATGCTTTCTTTAGCCAAGAGAGTCTGTATTTTTCCTCTGTCTTTAAATTAATCTATCTAGATAATAAAGCACAACTCTTCCACTTATCCTAGTCATATTCTGTTGTTGATTTCTACACATTGCCACAGAGGTATCTTAGTAGAATGAGCTAAATAATTCTGCCAGAAGGCAGTAGCTTCCTACTAGCTGGACTCTTTATGTACTTTTGTAAATTGAATTGCTTTCCTCATTGCCTTTGTGATAGTTTATTGTTAATATTGGGTTACTGGAAAAGTCATGATGCATTTTTGCATAGCTAAACATATAAAAATATGTCATGACTTTTCCAACAACCCAATATATAGAAAACTAGCTAATCTTTGTATTGTTGAGTTTGTATTTACAAATTAGGTTTTCTATTCATCCTAACTATGTTTTTGTGGAGTCTTGTGGGCTTTCTGCATATAAAGCCATGTTCTTTGCAAACACAGATAATTTCACTTCATCTTTTCTCATGTTGATTGCTTTTATTTCTTTTTTAATGCCTCATAGCTCTGGCTAAGGACTTCTACTGATATGCTTAGAAGTGACAAAAGTGAGCATTCTTACCTGTTTTGGATCTTGGAGATAAAGCTTCCAGTTTTTTACCATTGAGTATGATGTTAGCTGTGGTCTTTATATATAGCTCTTGTTACATTTAAAATCTTCAGTATCTAACGTTTTGAGAGTTTTTATAATAAAAATATATATTTTCTTCTAATGACTTTTCTGTGTGTATGGAAATGTTCATATCAATTTCATATAAAGAACTAGAAAATCTGAATAAACCAATAACAAATAAGGAGATTGACTCAATAATAAAGAACTCCTGGGGCCAGCAGTTAGCATAATGGCTATGCCGCTGGACTCCCATGTAGCTGACCGCGGTTTGAGTCCCGGACATGGTGGCTTGAAAATCACACCGGGCCTGTGTGTGTGCATGCCCAAGATCCCGAGAGGAGAATGGAGGAGAAGGGATTGCGGCATGGCCATACCCCCTGGGGATGATTTCTCACTTTCTATCTCTCTGTTTCTCTCTGTCTTTCTGGCGAGCACACACGCCCTACAGCAAAAACCTCTCCAAAATAAATAAATAAAATAAATAAAGAACTCCCAAAGAAAAATCTAGGACCAAAAGTTTTCACAAGTAAATTCTACCATACATTTAAAGAATTAACACTACTACTTCTCAAACTCTTCCAGAAAAATTGAAGAAGAGAAATACCTTCAAACTAATTTTATGAATCCAGATTTACTCTGATACTTAACCCAGAGAACAACACCACAAGAAAATAAATCCAGCCCAGTCCATGGCATGGTGGTTAAGGCCAGTAGATCTTACATGATCAACTAAATGATTTGAAACCTTCTGAGAAACATGTTGGGTGGATATACATACATGTCCAAAATACCCAAAAGAGGGAGAAATGGAGAAGGAGTTGGATTGCTTTGTGATTATCCCCTAGAGGGTTGAACTTTCTCACTTTCTCTCTCTCTCTAGTGTACATCCATGCCTCCTGGCAAAAAATTAAAATAAATCTACATGTCATTATCCCTGATAAGCATAGACAAACCACCCCCTCCCCAAAAATGCAAGCTGAGTTCAACAGCACATTGGAAAGATCATGTCCTGTGACCAGGAGAGATTTATTCCTGTGAAGCAAGTAGGATTTAACATATGCAAACCATGGTGATACACCACAGCTTAATTTTAATAAAGTTCAGTGTTATCATTTTTTTTTATCTTTTGAAATCATTACTGAGAACATTTTTCTTACTCCAAGATCACAAAAATGTTTTGCTATGCTTCTTAGACTAATAATTTCAGATTTTATGTCTCGGTTTACTATTTGAGTCATTGTAATATAATGTATGACTTGAGATTTATTTATTCATTCATTCATTATGGATATTCAAAATTTTCAGCATAAATTTAAAAACCTTATCCTTGCTTCAGTCTATTGTGACTGTACTTTTATTGAAAGTCACTTAACTACATATAGATGGGCCCATGTTTTTAAGACCACGTGTTCTGTCCCCATTGATCTGCACGTCTTTTCCTTTGCCTGTTTCTGCATTTCTGAGGCATATTGCAAGTAGTTTACACACCTCATAATGTCATTATTTAATTTTAATATCAGTGTAATACTAGCCCTATTCCATAGTTAGAAATTATACCTTCAACTTCATTTTCTAGAAGCTTATACTTTTGGGCAAAAGCTAGTGAAATGAGTGAGGGAAGCTACTGCATCAATATTAGAATACAAAGAAAAATATTCTCATTCTTAAGTTGGATGTTGTTTTTCTAACATACATTTAGTGCAATACAATACACTGGTTTAGAAAGCAGTTAGAAATAATAAGTTTTGATGTCATTACTTCATAACTTCTTGTTCTTGACTAATACTCCAGCTTTTCATTGATGAATATACAAGAGTAAATGTAGTTCTTAGTAAGGACTCAAGTGTAAATATTACAGGCAAAACCTGTACATATCTGTAACTTGCTGGTAGTGGTGTAGCGAAAGCCTCAGGAAAATGTGGACAAAAACGCGATGGAAAGTCATATGCAGTTTTTTCCCTTGGCCTAGAATTGAAAAGAGAAAAATTAGCATTGAAAGCAACTTTTGTGATGAAATTGTGGAAAATTAATTTCAATTTGAATAAATTGAATATATTCTTTAATTTAATTTCCAGCATATCATCATTACACTTAGAAATTTTAATTCTGGGGACCAGCAGTTAGCATAATGGCTATGTCACTTGACTCCCATGTAGTTGACCACGGCTCAAGTTCGGTACCAAGTGACTTAAAACTCATGCTGGGCACGTGTGCATATGTGCCCAAGATCCCGAGAGGAGAATAAAGGAGAAGGGATTGCCATGTAGCCAACCCCCCTCGGGGGTGATTTCTTGCTTTCTGTCTCTCTGTCTCTCTCTGGTGAGCACAAAAATCTCTCCAAAAAAAAGAAAAAAGAAATTTTAATTCTGAAATAATTAAGACAAATAGTTCATAACCACTTGAAGTACTGTTCTACGCATAGTTACTTTCTCAAATAATAAGATAAAAATAATCATTTTAATAAAATCTGATTTTTTTTTAATGAGTTTAGTATAAAGCACCAGTGTCTGGAATCTAATACTTTCTTTTTTTTTTGAAAAGGTTTTCTCTATAGGGCGCATGCGCTCACTAGACAGAGAGAGACATAGAGACAGAAAGCGAGAAATCACCCCCCAAGGGGGATGGTCATGCCACAGTCGCTTCTCCTCCATTCTCCTCTCGGGATCTTGGGCACGCACGCACACGTGCCCAGTGAGAGTTTTAAGCCACTGGGTCTGGGACGCGAACTGCGGTCGACTACGTGGGAGTCCAGCGACAGAGCCATTACGCTAACTGCTGGTTCCCAACATTTTCAATATACATTCTACTCTTTGCCTCTCTTAATAGAGTTCAAATAAATTTCACACGCTAGACACCATTTCTCTATATTTTAAAGTATTGTTTATTTAATTTATTGTTTTTTAATTTGACCAGAGAGACGGAAGGAGAGACAGAGAAGAAAAGTGAGAAAGCTAACTGACATATCAAGGACTTAAACTTTAGTTGGCCATGTGGGAGTACAACACCTTAAACACCATGCCACCTGACGGCCCCAACACCATTTTTTACAACAATATTTCAATGTAGAGAGGAAATAGATTATTATTATAATTTGCAGATGACAAAATATCTAGGTTTAGATAAATTTATATCATGGTCAATTTTAAATGTCTGATAATAGATATGATAAAAAATAGTTGAGCTTTGCGAAGTGTATTTTCTCAACTTCAAGACTAAAACATTAGACAAGGTGAAAAATTAAAAATAATGGGTGAGAAACTAGAAAACTTTTATTTATTTATTTATTTACTTTTTTTTTTTTTGGAGAGGTTTTCGCTATAGGGCGTGTGCACTCGCCAGACAGAGAGAGACATAGAGACAGAAAGTGAGAAATCACCCCCCAGGGGGTGATGGCCACGCTGCAATCCCTTCTCCTCCATTCTCCTCTCGGGATCTTGGGCACGCACGCACACGCGCCTGGTGAGAGTTTTAAGCCACCAGGTCCAGGATGTGAACCGCGGTCAACTATGTGGGAGTCCAGCGACATAGCCATTACGCTAACTGCTGGTTCCCTATTTATTTACATTTTTGACATAGGGTGCATGCACTCTCTGGAGACAGAGAGAGAAAATGAAAAATCACTGCCCCAGAGGACAGCCATGGTGCAATACCCTCACCTTCATTCTTCCCTCAGGACTTTGGGCATGGGCATGCACACCCGGTATGATTTTCAATCTGTTGGTCTGCAATGTGAACTGCAGTCAGCCATGTGCAGAAAGTATTTGTTCTCTCACTTCAGAGTTAGAATGGCCATATGGTCTCATTTATTCCAACTGTTCCACTTTACCTGTGTTGTTCATCTTAGTCGTTAGTGAAGATCGCTTTTTTCCCAAAAATGTCTCAGTTTGGGAGACAAATCATGTGGTAATCAGAAAGTCTAAAGCCAAACTGTCTTGGATCCAATATCTGTCCTGCAATTGTCTTGCTGTGTGATCTGAAACACCTTAGTTAAACATTTGATTTATTTCATGTAAAGCTATTGATTATGCTTTTATCGACAGACCTTCTAATTTTCTACCTTTGCATTTTTCCTCATTGGATTGCTTCTCAAACTTCGTATTCCTTTTCTTTTTCTGCCCAAATATCATTTTCTTTTCATTCAAATACACCCCTTTCCCAAATGTTTCTTCAGTCTTCTGTTTGATATCTTTTAAAATCTCTCATAATACTAACTTTAATGATGCATTACCTTAGAGGTAATAAATCTCTTGCACTATTCACAGACCACTTGTTTAAGATTATAACTTACTTATATATCAGAACGATTTTTGTTTCCTCTTCTCCACAGCATGTATCAGAGTTGTGACTGGAAACAGTAAGTAATATAATTTATTTTGGGGGGAGGCGGGGGGTTGTCATAAGGCATGTGTGCTCACTAGAAAGAGACAGAGAAGGAAAGTGAGAAATCACCCCTTAGGGGGATGGCCATGCCATAATTGGTTCTCCTCTATTCTCCTCTTGAGATTTTGGGGACACACTCACACATGCTCGGTGTGATTTTGAAGCCGCCGGGTTTGGTACTCAAACTGTGATTGTTCACATGAGAGTGTAGCACTTTAGCCACTATGTCACCTGCTGACCCACAATATAATTTTTTGAAAGAACCAATAGTGACTTAAAATCTCAGTCTCTTTTTGGAATATTGGAATTTGACAAGACATGGGGAAAACTCTTACAATATTATAGAGAACTATAATATATTCAGGCAGAAGAAATTAGTAAACCACTAGGGTATTCTAACCAATGCAGTAAGGTAGCCAGAGTAGGACTAGTTAGCCTTAAAGATGGGTACATTTTGTGATCGATTACAGAAAGAGTAGGAAGCAATCTCACTTTGAAAACAACACAGCTACTAGTTCTTGAAATGAGAAAAGAGTCTCTCCTTCCACAAACCCTTCGTTTTCAACTCTCACCTTTGACGAGTCACAGTGTATATATCCTAATTCATCAGTAACTTCAGCCAAATAAAGAGGGATACAACCAATCTGAAACTAGGATTGGTTTTATGACCCCCAAGCCCATAAAACTGTTTCTGTCATTATATGGTTTTTTAATTAATTTGACCTCTGTAAGTTATCAGTGAACCTTGTGAAAATAGTATTCACGAGAACATTTTAAACTCATTTAGCTTTTGATTGGAATAGTCTTAGCAATTTTAGACGTGAGGAAAACAGGGTAAGTATTTTTCTCTCAGGTTAAATGGAGCATGCATCTACAAAAGTGAAAAGACTTTCTTAAGTCCTTAATATTTTGATCACGTACTTAAGAAAACAACATATAGATTTGTAAATAATAAGTGATAACACTTAATAATAAGCATTTATTGCATAAAAGTTACATGCTCTACTGTCAATATGAATGCTGAATATCGTTAAAAATAAATGTTGCATTTATAGATAACAACTATTCATAGAAATTCTAATATTGTCTTGGCTCCATCTACTGTGCTTCAATTCTTCATCTGGAATAGAATACCAATAACCCAGGATTGCTATAGAAATTACAGTAGTAAAGATATATGTATATGTATGCATGTGTGGGTGTGTGTATGTACACACATATATGACCTAGAAGAACAGCTCAACCAATACTAGCTAATATAATTATATCCTAATGGATTGTATTTTCCACCCCTTGAGATTCACGCATCTCACTTTGAAGGAAACTCCTTTAGACTACAGTTTTTTTCTTTTTCTTTCTTTTTTTTTTTTTTTATAGAAAGATTTTCGGAATAGGGCGCATGTGCTCACCAGAGAGATGGAGAGACAGCGAGAAGTCACCCCCGCCCCCCGGGGGTTGGTCATGCTGCAATCCCTTTTCTTCAGTTCTCCTGTCATAATTTTGGGCACACGAACACACACAGGCCAGTGTGAATTTTAAGCTGCCAGGTCTGGGATTCGGGACTCACATGGTGGTCTACTACATGGGAGTCTAAAGACTTAACCACTACACCATCTGCTGGTCCCATACTATTAGTTACTTTCTACAGTTTAAAAATTTTCTAGTTTTATTGTGACAAGCAAGTTAGTAGATTTTACACACTATTATGAATGCTATAAAAAGTGATATAAATTTAACAATTGTATCTATTAGTTCACCATTTTTTTAAGAGAGGTTTGTTTGTTTGTTTGTTTGTTTGTTTTGCTATAGGGCATGTGTGCTTGCTGGAGTGACAGAGAGAGAGAGAGAGAAAGAGAGAGGGAATGTGATAAATCAACCCCGGGGTGATGGCCATGCTGAAATCCCTTCTCCCCCATTCTCCTCTAGGGATCTTGGGCACCCTCACACACGAGCCTGGCTTGAGTTCTAAGCCACCAGGTCTGGATGCAAACCATGGTCAACTACATGGGAGTCCAGCCACAAAACCATTACGTCATCTGCTGGTCCTGGTCACCACTATCTTTCACAATAAGATTGCTGAACTATGACAATATTTGCTTTTTGCACAAGCTTATATTAAGGGATTTGGTTAAAAGGTTTTTTGTGAGGAATAGTAGTTAATGAAAATATGTAATAGACTTTTTTCTTTCAAAGACGCATACTGTGGCACCAGCAGATGGCGTGACAGTTACATTGTTGAACTCCCACATGGTTGACTGTGGTTTGAGTCCCAGATCAGGTGACTTAAATCTCACACCAGGCATGTATATGTGTATGCCCAAGATCCTGAGAGGAGAATGGAGGAGAGGGACAGCCATCATCCCAGAGGCTGATTTTATCACTTTCTCTCTCTCTCTCTCTCCTCTTTCCAATGAGTGCACATGCTCTATAGCAAAAATCATTTAAAAAATGCTTATTATTTCAAAAGTCTAAAAGTGTATAAAAAAAGACAAATTTTAAAAGGAGTATAAGATCCTATAATCATTACTCCAATATCTTTCTCAAAAAATTTAACTCATTTCATTAAAGAAAAAAAAAAGTATTGGGGCTGGCAAGTGGCATGATGGTTAAAGGGGGTGGACTCCCACATGGGCGGCCCAAGTACAAGTCCCGGGGCCCCACATGGCCGACCACAGTACAAGTCCCGGGACTGGTGGCTTACTTTCTCACTTCCTCTCTCTCTCTCTAATCAAACTGGAAAATAATAATAAATAAAGCTAAATAAAATAATTATTAAAAAAGTATTTTCATTTTCTATGACAAATTTTTAATGTTATTTTTGGATATCATAAGAAATCATTAATAAGACAAAATAGTACATAATTATTTCTAGGAAAAAATGCCTACTAAACCAATAAATTGATTTGGAACTGACCATCAACCTGAGAAATTGTCATATTTAACTGGCATATATATATATATCAGTTTTGCCTTAAATAGCCACTCTATAAAAAATTTTTTTTAATTTAAATTATAGGGACCAGCAGTTAGCGTAATGGCTATGTCGCTGGACTCTCATGTAGTCGACCACTGTTTGCATCCCGGACCCGGTGGCTTAAAACTTATGACGGACGTGTGTGCATGCGTGTCCAAGATCCCGAGAGGAGAATGGAGGAGAAGGGATTGCAGTGTGGCCATCCCCCCCGGGGGTGATTTCTCGCTTTCTGTCTCTCTCTCTCTCTCTCTGTCTGTCCGGCGAGCACACGCATCCTATAGCAAAAGCCTTTCAAAAAAAATTTAAATTATATAATATTTCTAGGCCTATATACTCACACAGGAATATTAATACTGAAATTGTAGATGGCCTTTCAAATTGGAGAGACTCTGAAATGTCTTTGTGGAAGAAATAATCTGGTCATTTGACCAAACGGAGTCAGAACAACTCAGCAAATCACAGGTTGTGATAAATTGTGCTTTCCACAATTAGAGAAAGCTAAAAACAGTGATATTGTTCTTGAGCCTTGATTCTTAATATTTTTCTACATGACAATATATCATTGCCAATGCCACATTTTGCATAAGGAGGGTCATAAATGAAGCTAGACATTTCTTTTTAAAGGTATAGGTGCATTGCATTGGTTATTTGTGCCAATACTTCAGGAATCCGATTTAGTTAGCTCCAAGTTTCAAAGAACAGTGATGCAGCAGCAATTACGTTTACTGATTCTAGCTAGGGCTTACCTGGCATTACGCTGTTATTGGCAGCTGGCTACCCTCCTTCTTGATAAGTTGCTTCTGTTCCTGGTCCGTGTGATTATTTCAGTTTCAATACACGTGTATGTATTTAGCTTTAAAGGCAAAATTACTAAAACTTCATATAGGTAATTACATAAAATTTCTTTCTGTCAAGATATCAAGTAAACCTCAAAAGGACAATAGAGCCAGATAATGTAAATGTTTCCAAAAACAAATTTCTTTTAAAATCTTGCTGATAAAATAATTTTGAAATAGATAAATCCTTTAAAGGCTATTTCCATCATTGGATAAAAATGATTTTAATTAACCATAATGCTGTTAAAATTCTTAAATAATTTCTTTTATGTATACTAAACATGCCCTTGAAGTCTTGTATGTGCCAGTGCATTTTAAAGCTTTAATTAAAAAAAAAAAAGTGCAACAGTAAACATAAACTCAAGCCAGATTAAATCTCCACAATTCTAATTTAGAGGAATTGAATTTCTGACTCTTAAGATACAAACTATTTCCTCTAATACTAGGAATGTTTGAGAGCAATTATAATATATGCTTCCTTCTTTATAGTATCATTTATCACTAAAAAATAATGAAATTGCTTTAAAATATATTAGAATTTATACATTTTCAAAAATACTTGTCCATTTCTAACAGTTACCTTGGAATCATGCTCTCATTGTATGAAATACTTTCAGAGCACCCTTGGAAAGTGCCAATTCCATTTTATGTTTACAATGACAACTCTTTATTCTATAAGGATAGATCTAAATTTTGGAAATATTCAAGGGCTAGAGGTAATTCTGCTCAGTGAAAATTGTAATAAAATAAGGTAAAATTCCATTATCATTGAAAGAAACCATTTTTAAGATAGCACACCATGAATTAGAGCAGTTTTATGGTGAAGGTGCCAGTCAAACTTCAAACAAACCAGGGTTTAAATCTCAAAACTGGATGAATACAAACATTCTCAACTTTGGTCTCATTTAAGAATCAGGTAGGGAGTACTTCTAATATTTTTTTAGACCAGAGGGCACATACACTCCCTTGAAAGAGAGACAGAGAGAGCTAACGAGGGAAAATGAGGAAGAAGTACTCTTCCCATAGAAATGGTCATGCTGCAATCTCTTCTTTTCTACCTCTCCCTCTTTGACCAGTGTTTTTTTGTTTGTTTGTTTGTTTTGTTTTGTTTGTTTGTTTTCAAGCCACTAGGTTCAGGACTCGCACCACAAAGTTTGTCCGGTGGAATTCAGAACCTTAACCACCAAGCTACAGGATAGCCCAGAGAGGTAGTACTTAAAATACTTAGCTATTAAGCCATCTTTGCCTCTTTAAACCTAATCCTAAGTGTCAGTATTTTTTAATTGCATTTAATCACAGTACATCTTTACAATATACAAAATGTTTTTCTTAGCATGAGAACAGTGCATTTCAGTCAAGTCAAAAATGTGACCACATATATCATCAGCAGATCATTTTTCAGTTTTGTGTCTGTTAAATTTTTTTCTTCTGGGACCAGCAGATAGCGTAATGGCTATGTCAC
Organism: Tupaia belangeri chinensis; assembly: GCF_000334495.1. Taxonomy (NCBI): domain Eukaryota; kingdom Metazoa; phylum Chordata; class Mammalia; order Scandentia; family Tupaiidae; genus Tupaia; species Tupaia belangeri. Next base: position 121,343 of record NW_006203845.1, on the reverse strand, counting down.
TGGACTCCCATGTAGTCGACCGCCATTCAAGCCCCGGACCCGGTGGCTTAAACTCACACCGGGTGCGTGTACGTGTGTGTCCAAGATCCCGAGAGGAGAATGGAAGAGAAGGGATTGCGGCGTGGCCATCCCCCCTGGGGGGTGATTTCTTACTTTATATCTCTCTGTCTCTCTCTGTCTGCCTGGCGAGTGCACACGCCCTATAGCAAAAACTTCTCAAAAAAAAAATTTTTTTTCTTCTGATAACCTTTCCCCTACCCCTTATTACTCACCAATTCCATACTGTCTCTAGTATCTACAGTGACAGTATATTTGTAAAGTTCTTATTATTGTGAATAATTAAGGTTGATCCATGATGGTTAAATTTGGGAAAAAATTATGTTTTGCTAAGTAACCTCAATCTCAGATGTGGAAAAATTGGAGTTAAATATCTTTACTGCATTAAGAAGTCTGAGCAGAGCCGTCAGTTACTACACACATGAACTAGAGGTACAAAGAGCAGCCTGATGTCAAAATATTCTCTTATTTACAACTTTCAAATGGTAAAAATACTGTTAGATATGTATTTTTTTCGTCGTGACTATGTCATCCCTTTTTAGTTTCTGCTTAAGGACCTGAGGAACTTAGTATCAAAATGCTTATTTATGGTTGTAATCAACTATATATGGATACACTTTGAGATCATTATTTGTAAACATAAAAAATAACTTTTAAATTATAAAATTAGAATATAAACAAGACTTTCTAGTGATTAGTTCATTCACTGTTTAGTTTTGTGTTTGAACTTAAATATATTTTAGATTTTATACAGGAGGTAGTCTCTAATGATTATACAAAAATGAAATTAAGGTTTGATCCTATAACCTAGTGGTTAAGGAAGCCAAATTACATATGGCCAACCACAGATCAAATTCTGGCCCCAGGAAATCAGCAGATGATGTAATGGTTATGTCACTGGACTTCCATATAGATGACTGTGGTTCAACTTCCTGGACCTGTAGGCTTAAAACTCATACCAGGTGCAAATACGTGCAAACCCACGATCCCAAAAAGAGAATGGAGAAGGGACTGTGGAATGCCTATCCCCCATGAGGGGTGATTTCTGTCTTTCAATCTCTGTGTTTCTCTGGCAAGTGCCTGTGCCATATAGCAAAAAGTCTCTCTCTGAAAAAAAAGAATAAACGAATAAAATAAAATTCTGGCCCCAGAAGCTTATATACTAGGTGCATGTGTGTGTGTGTGTGTGTGTGTGTGTGCCCCAAATTCCAAAAGGATAAAGAAATGGAGGAGAAAAACTGTGGTGTGACCATCCACCATTGGGAAGACACATTCTCCCTCTATCTCTATTTTTCCATCTCTTTCTGGTGAATGCACTCACCTTCTGGTAATTAAGAAGAAATTTTATTTAAAATGAAATTAATGTGATAATGCCTGAAATTTCATAGAAATTAAGCCGTCTCTTCACTGGGATTGCTTATCTCAGTGAAACTACACAGTTCTATAGACACTCTAAGCAATCTTCAAGTGAAACTTGAAAAATAAAATGTTTTTATTTCTCTGATCTCCAATGTGTTAGTTATTATTTTAACATATTTTTCTTCACTTAAAAATATGAACAATTAATTAAAATTTAAAAGACCTTTTCTCTTCATCATTTTCAGGTATATTTAAAGGGAAAAAAATCAAATGGTGAT